>NW_028145783.1:692500-695000 GCF_977016875.1 Pavona decussata
GTTTGTATTCATTTGCGTTACGTGGATCTTTGGAATTGAGCTCTTGCCATACAGCTAAAACGTCTTTATAAAAAACAGAGAGATTTTTGAGGTCGAGTAATTTAAGATCGTAGTTACATTGAAATAAGAGAGTTCCACCGACCTTACCTAAAAGCGAATCAAGGAGGGCACACCAATGGCGGTCATTTGCTAGACAGTAACGA
This sequence comes from Pavona decussata, assembly GCF_977016875.1. NCBI lineage: Eukaryota > Metazoa > Cnidaria > Anthozoa > Scleractinia > Agariciidae > Pavona > Pavona decussata. Next base: position 692,704 of record NW_028145783.1, read on the forward strand.
TTAACCCACGAAGTCTTGAGCGATTTAACAACGTCAGCAAAATTGAGCATATTAAGACCGCCGTGGCTTATTGGGCCGGTCAGAGTTTTTCTTTTGACTTTATCTGGCTTAAATCTCCAAATAAAAGAGAAGATATTGTTGTTGACTTCTTTTATAAATTCTTTGGGAACATTTAATACGGAACAACTATAAACAAGTTTGGCGAGAGCTAAGTTTTTGACGATGGCAATTCTGCCTAAGATCGTTAAATGTCTACTTGACCAAGTATTTAGAACTTTTTTGAGTTTGGCAAGCCTCTCGTCGAAATTGATTTTATTCCCAACCTGAACATGATAAGGAAAAGCGATTCCAAGCGCAATGACGTAATGCTTCGGCCATGAAATGCCAAAAGGTTCTTCTTTGCCTAATCGGCTTTTCAAAAGACCAAGCCAAAGACCCTCGGTTTTAGACTTATTGATTTTCAAGCCGGAAAGGTCACCGAACTGATCGAGAAGAGTTAGTAGGGACACCGCGGATGAATCGTCGCGAATGAAAGCGGTGGTGTCGTCAGCGTACATACTGAGTTTAGTGATCTTATTTCCGTTTTCAAGTCCTTTGATTGATTCATCGATTCTTATTTGGTGGGCGAGTGGCTCCACAGCTAGAACAAAGAGTAAACCTGAAAGAGGACAACCCTGTCTAACACCCCTTTGGAGAGAAAAAAATTCCGACGAGTAGCCATTATTTACAACACAGCTAGAAATGTTGGTGTAAAACGTTTTGATCCAGTTGAGGAAACTTGGACCGAAATTCATAGTGTTAAGCACTTTAAAGAGAAAGTCCCATTCTAAAGAATCAAAGGCCTTTTCAAAGTCAAGGAAAAGTATCATTCCGTCCTTGTTTTCATATTGTTCAATTATATCCGAAATTAAGCGAATATTTTCACCAATAAATCTACCTTTGATGTACCCAGTTTGATCACCGTTTATCAAGTACGGAAGTACTTTCTCTAAACGTTTCGCAATACATTTGGTTGCTAATTTGTAGTCTGTGTTTAGAAGAGAGATAGGGCGCCAATTTTTTAACAGAAGAGGATCTTTATTCTTTTTTGGGATCAGGGAGATGATTCCTTGACTCTGAGAGATAGAAAGTTCTCCTAGTGAGGCACTGTGATTGAAGCAGTCTATCAAAGGACCAGAAACATCGGGCCAGAAACGAAGGTAAAATTCTGCTGTTAACCCATCTGTGCCAGGAGTCTTGTTAGGTTGAAACGTTTTCAAAGCGGCAAGGCATTCCTCTGCGGTTATCAGACCTTCGCAAAGGTCTTGCTTTGTGCTGTCGAGTTTTGGTAAGGATTCACAATCGAAAAAGGTAGAAAAGCGTTCAGCTGAAAGCTGGTTTTGAGAGGTGTAAAGCTGATTGTAAAAATTCTTCATGGCGGTTAATATAGTTTTTGGATCCTCTACAGTACTACCGTCAGGTGTCTTCAGCTTTGTTATATGTTTCTTTACATAACTTCTTTTTTCTAAGTTAAAAAAGTATTTGTTGCATTTTTCTCCTAATTCATACCATCTAGCCCTACTCCGGATAATAGACCCTTTAGTTTTTTGCACGGCAATTTCATCTAATTCGATCTTGAGTTTTCTAGCCTTGTTTACAAGGGAGCTATTTTCTGAGGTTTCGTCGATACGTGAGTTGATTTTCTCTAGCTTTTGGAGGAGGTTCAATTCCGTACTTCTTTCAGCGTTGGCTTTCTTTTTCGCAAAACGAATTGCAAATATCCGGATCTCCATTTTCAACATTTCCCAAAATAACCTTTTATCAGCAACATCCTTGTGTTTTTGGGTGGCGTGTTTGATGATGAAGCTCATTTTTGTGACGAAATCTTCATTTTCTAAGAGTGAATTATTAAATTTCCAGTAGCCTGGGCCTCTTTCTTCTTGTTTGTCTTCAGGCTTGATCGAGATGGTGACAGGGGAGTGATCTGAATCATGATAGGCGGAAATGTCGGTTTTCGAAACGCGGCATAATAAATGCTTCGAGATGAGCCAGAAATCCAGTCTACATTTGATTTTCCCGGAGCTATTTCTCCACGTAAACTGTGTATCATGTGGATGTTGTTCTCGCCAGGGATCGACGAGGTCATAGTTGCGACGGAGTTCGTCGATCGAATGTATTACACTTTTTTTGAATTGAATGTCTTTACCTCCAAATTTATCGGAAGCGGACAGTGGGCAGTTAAAATCTCCACCAATAAGAATTTTGTCAGTTTGCTGGCCACGAATAGAATCGGTTATCTTCTGAAAAAATGAAATTTG
>NW_028145783.1:700000-807500 GCF_977016875.1 Pavona decussata
ACACGCGTTTCTCTTCCTTATTTAGCTTAATAGATGCGTGCAGTTGCGCACGCGCAGTGGAAGACCGCCTAATAAGGAAGAGAAACGCATGTAATTGTGTAATAAGAATTAAATTTAGTAACATTACAATATTGCAGGATTGGGGTTTTATTGTTCTCGTGATTGTAGGTTAAGTACTTGTTGCGCAAATAGAACTGAGTAAATCTACTACAATTGTAATAAGATTCGAGTCAGAACGAATTGAGAATTAAAATGTGAATCGCGAATAGAGAATAGTGAATTGTAGATTGGACATTGGAGATTGTTGGAATGTTAGAATAAAACTTCAGAAAAGGAAAGATACAGTACTCTTCAGTTTGTGAACCGGCGAGTGGGGAGTCCGTCAAAGATTCCGCGAGACAGTTTACATACAGGAAATACTTATACGTAAAAGCCACTTGATTTGGCTGACAAAGAACACGACCTAAACGTGTCTAATTTTAGAGTTGCTGAATAGACAATCAAACTTGTTAGTCAGCAATTTAAAGACCTTTATAAGCTTGCGTAGAGCTTGAGTCAAACAGAAGCAGCTCTCAGCGATCGCATACGTTACGAAGAGAAGCATGTTGGCGACTCGACTGACAAAGTTGTTCATATCGTGTGCATTCATCTTACATCTGGTCGGGTCAGTGATAGTGTCAACAAAGTATGGAAAGATCGAAGGTCTTAGTGTTTCGTACCCGAATGCCTCTGGCTCGTTCAAATCGGTCAGCAAGTTTTTTGGCGTTCCTTTCGCCGCTCCGCCGATTGGAGAGTTAAGATTTAAAGCACCACAGCCGCTAAAAGAATGGAAGCCAAACGTTCGGCCGGCTAAAAAACGCGGAGGCGTGTGCGTGCAAAGAAAGGGCCTGTATGAAGCTTATTTTGTCAAGGCTTGGACCGGTAATTTCTCTTACAGCGAGGATTGCTTGTATCTCGATGTCTACACCCCGAATGTCAGTTTGAGTTTACCAGTGATGGTTTACATTCACGGTGGAGGATACGCGGTCGGTACTGCAGTCACCCATCCCAGCGACATTTTGGCTCTCCAGGGGGTGGTAGTGGTTGTGATACAGTATCGTCTCGGTCCTTTTGGTTTCTTGACGACCGGGGATTCCGCGGCTCCTGGAAATTTCGGAATGTTGGATCAGGTGGAAGCACTGAAATGGGTCAAAGAGAACATTGAAAATTTTGGCGGGAATCCCAACAAGGTAACCATATTTGGAGAAAGCGCTGGCGGATCGAGTGTGAGCCTTCATCTCTTATCGCCTCTATCCAAAGATCTCTTCCATCAAGCCATTGCAGAGAGCGGTGTAGATTTGAGCCCTTTTGCGATTCAGCCGACGTCTTTAGGCGTCCGTTTTGCCAAAGAACTTGCTGAAAAGCTCAACTGTGCAAAGAGTAACTATAACGCTATGGTAGCCTGCATTCGCGAGAAAGAGGCCAAAGACATCATGGAAGCCACCAAATTAATTAAATATAAATTTACTGATCACCCTATGTGGGCACCAGTTGTAGACAAGAACTTTCTTCATGACACACCTAGGAATCTGCGACAAAGCGGAGATTACAAGAAAGTGCCGCTTATAATCGGTTTTACCAGTGATGAGGGTGCCACGTATCTTGATTTTATGGTGAACGCCTCCTTTGAGCTGATGGAAAGCGTGAGCAACGGTGTGCGCCCAGCTTTGTTCAGATCATTTCTAACAAAGTTTACACATGCGCGGCACAGCAAGTAAGTTGGTCGATCAGTTAAAAGTTATCTCTTTTTTTTTTTTTTTTTTTCATTTTTCGCATTTAGTTTTATTTTATTATTATTTTTTTAATAATTATTTATTTGAAAACACATTACTTACATTACTTACACTACTTACATTACGGGCTAAATACATCACTAGACAATACAGTAATCTATCTACAATACAGTGCTAACTGGTTACTTGCACTTGTCAACTAACAACAAGACTCTTATTACAATTCAACACATACCAGACAATGAAATGGCTTTCGCTCCTTACAATTACGGCTACTTACAATATATACTAACTTACGACTAAATTTAAAACTACCTAATTACATCCAATCGTTACTTCATACCATGTACAGCAACATAGCTTACCGCTAACTTACTAATCCTCGTTATTAACTTATTGAATTTTAATTAATCATTTGGGACTGGAGGGCGTTCTGCAACGGGCTCCACTTCTTTTTAAAATAATTGAGGGTATTATTATCTAAAGCTATTTGCTTTTCAATTTTCATGGAGTTTACGAGCAATTGTTTATATAGTTGCACCTTGGGTATGGTGTTTCTCAGTTTACAGTTGTATATGTAATGTCTAGCAATAAGAAGTAAGTGATGTAAAAGTAGATGTGAGACATCGTTAATTAAGCCTAGAGGGAGAGTGAGAGAGAGAGAAATGTCTTTCAAATCTTTAAGGTGTTGGGATATCCATTCAAAGAAACTTTTCCAGAATGCCTGAGTATGTTTGCAGTACCAAAACAGGTGAACCAGAGTTTCAGTAGTTTCACCACAAAAGGAACAAGAATCGACTTGCTTTATACCTATCTTGCAAAGAAACTCGTTTGTAGCCGATTCGTCTATGAAGACACTTAAACTGGAATACTCTAAGCTTTGCTTCTCTTGTACAGAGGAGTGGTAAATAATAAGCGTTTTTCCAGTTAACGATCGAATCTTGAACTATACTCCTTTCAGAAAGCCATTTTTCTTCACTCCGCAAGCTATCTACCTTTGTTTTCAAAAATAATAACTAGTATTTTCCTGTCATTATCACCAGGTTTTTAGAGTTAGTCAACTCATCAAAGAGTGCACAGTGCATGATGCCAAAGGATACCATACGATAGGATAGAAGACAAACAATGACTTCCAGCGTTATCTTTACTTCTAATATTAATGGACTGTTTGTTTGCACTTTTTGTGTCGCTAAGTACAGAGCAGTTCATAGTATTTGTTGAATTAATTTTCTTCCGAAAGGGAGGGCCGGGGGGGGAGGGGGGGGGGGGGTAAGAGGAAACATGGTTAGTTTGGTTCATTGAGCTCGTCACGTGATTATGGTGGATAAAAGCAGGCTGGAGGCACAAATAAACCGTTCTGAATACGTTTCGTTGCCGGATCTCTTGTGGTAGAAATGCACGTGCCAGATGTCACTTTATGTCACTTTACGTCTAAATAAACCAAACTGATCCTAAAGAAGTTAAGCGGTACTTAGTTAAAATATTGGCCCAAATAAATTGCCGTTTGCCGTAGTGTCAGTGCTACAATCAGTTTGGTTCATGTAATCTTTACGCATAGAAATTGCAAGGTTAGCATAGAAGTGGTAGTTTTAGTCTTTGTAAAATCCTCATAAGTTGACCATGGATAAATGCCGGATATTTTCTCCAATAAAACCCTGCATTTCTACAGTTTTAACTGTTTTTACTTTTGATACAGTTGTTAACAGCACCTGCCTTGCCTCTTTTTTCAGGAGAGAAACCGCTGACCTCATTTCAGATGCCTTGAAGTTCATGTACACGCCATGGCCCGACAACAGTGATAAATACGCACTGAGAAGCAAACTTGTAGATCTTGTTGGTGATTACCTCTTCGTCGCCCCCAGTCACGAGGTCGCCGATATTCACAACAAAGTTGCTCCGGTGTACATGTACGAGTTTGCTCATCGTGCAAAGACGAGACCAGGTATCGAGCGGTGGATGGGCGCGGTTCATGGTGAAAACGTTCCGTTCGTTTTTGGATTTCCCCTGCTTCCGAGAGCTTCGTCCTATTATAGCGAGGGTGACAGGAATGTCAGTTTGTTGATCATTACCATGTACACAAACTTCGCCAGATCCGGCGATCCGACGGCCAGCGGCGTTACCTGGGAGAGGTTCAACTCGAGTCACAGAGCTTACCTGCGTTTTGACACAAATTCCAAGATGGAGTCTTCGTTTAACCCTCGCCGGATGGCTTTCTGGAATGATTATCGTCCTAAACTGGTTAAAGTGAAGTTTGATACCAAGAAAGAGGTGGTTAACGGTGTCAGTGCTGTTTTTACCATGGGAACGTTTATTCAGATTGTTCTCAGTGTTATTTTAGCCCGCGTAGTTTGAGTGTGATTTGCAGTAACAAGGAAAAAGTTTTGTTTTCTTCTGTTGCGCCATCCCAATATGGAATAAAATTAGTAAGTGGATATGTCCCCTAGGTTTTTGAGCGTTTTTATTAAAAAAAAGAAAAAAACAAAAAACACGTAAGCCACCTTGGTAGTTTTCAAAAAATTTATTTTCCAGCTTAATCAGAACTTTTCAGACTTTTGCTTTAGTGGTGGCATGTTTAGAGCGAGAAATAAAGGCTGTTTAGTCAGGGTCGCGAGTTTTTAGGGGGGTCTGGAGCCAATCCTCCCCCACTAAAGTTTGAGATCTAGAGGCTCGGAAATGGCCTCATGGTTTTTGCAACATACTCCATGAGATATTTTCTGTTGAAAAGTTTCCGACAGTTTTTGTATAAGGTTGTAGCTTTGTAAATTCTCGTCACAAAATAAAGCAAGTACAATTCAAACACTACTTTCATCTAGTGAATACGTTTATGTATTTTACGTCTTTTCTCAAATAACTTGTGAGCATGAATCGAATTAACGTTAACGAAAGTAGTTTACTATTCAGTCAAAAATGTTACGAGATACGATCCCTTGCTTAAAAATGACTCTGGAACTGACAACAATAACTGTCAATAGCAGTAACTAAATTTCATAACTATAAAAGGGCATTTTACAACATATTATTACAAGTTTTGCTCCATATTTCAATATTATGAGTCGGTAGTTCAGTGTAGCAACGGCACTCTTATGTCATCACTTATATCTCAACGCAATAGTTAGTGAAAATCCAAACCCGTGAATTTCCCAAAATTTCTCTTGCGATATGCAAAAGCATTGGCAACCGGTACCAGGCAAATGCCACCCAGTCTTGTCTTGTAAGTGTTTAGGATGGACAAATGAGTAAAACGTGCTTGATGCATTTGAAAGCGAGGCCAGGTTTTCTACTCATCTAGCGGTTGAAAACGCTCTCCTGTTGAACTAGTGGTAGGATTAACGTGTACTCTTGCTACTTGGCCAATTAAATCTCGTTCGTGTACATTAAAAGATTTCGCGCCGCGCGTCACTCGCGCTTCGTCGCGAAATGCTGGCTGGTTGAAACGCTCTTTTATAGAAGATGTTAAGCAATCTAATGCTTCAAAGTATAGTCCTCAATAGTAGTCACGAGCTGTGCTCGGATGTTGTGGCTCACTAGTGCCCACTTCATAACGTCATGGGGCGCGTCGTTTTCTTGGGAGCATCTTCTTTCTCTGTTATTCTTCATACGCACCTCATACTAAAACAAAATGTCGTCCTCCCTCCCCCCCCCCCCCTCACGGGCTCCGAAGTCCCTGCCATGCCAAGCGGACGGACAACGGGTAATCCCAAGAGGGCAAGATAGCTACATCTTGCCCGCTCGGGTAGCCAACCACAGCGCAGGATTTGAGTCATCTTGCCCACTCGCGGAGCCAGCCATCTAATAAGAAGCGGTTTCCACCAAAAACGTTTCTTGCGTGCGAGTTCTCAGTATCACCATTTTATGCCAGCGAGTGGTTGGCAAGCTCGTATGTCTGGCAATAACTCATGTTTCTGTCGTCAATTTTTTCTAAAAAAAAAAGTAATAAAATAAATTAAAATAAAATAAATTAGAATAAAATAAAATAAAATAAAATAAAATAATAATAAAATAAAAATAAAGAGGATAATAGCTATGTTAAAATAACGACAAAAAGATAGGTTACCGTGCTCGTTTAGGGGGAAATGGCCATTAAGTTATTGACTGGGTTTAAAATAGACTACGGTTTTTCAAACGTGCACCCGCGAATGACGGAAGCAGTGATGCGCAATTACAATGAGCAATGCAATAAAATGGAATCATCTTTATTGGCAGACGACCGATAACTCCAAACAGGTAAATAAACCAAACCGATTACAGGGCTGACACTACGGCAAAGGGCTTATTTATTAGAACGTAAACATAAACGGTTAATGGTTAACTAGTGCACATGACGTAGCGTATATAACAGTTCATAAGTAGCCTGCAGAAAAGGCGTTATTTTTTGCTTTTTCCAGGCGAGCGGAGGCAAGCTCATTGAAATAATTTTAATTATTAAAAGTCCTTAAGATTATTATTATTATTATCAACCGCACATGAAAACGATAAGAATTAACCATAACAATTAACCACATGAAAACAACAAGAATTATGCTTAATCCTTATTTATTGACCTTTACATGAAAGCAATATAAGAACTAAACCACTTTGTCGCTCGCTCCGAGTTAGACTTTCTCAAAGTCCGTTTTCGTGGGAGTCCATCAAGTCTAGCTCCGAGTCAGTGGTAGGATATTAGGTTTAAAGTTTGCGTTCAAAAACATCAGGAAATAAAATGCTGATAGCTGCAAGTGTCCAATCGGTCGTTCAGATGTTCATCGACCTTCATCCGGGTTTTACTCGGTTTTTCGTTTGTTCGTTCGTTCGTTTATGCCGGTGGGCGCTCACTGGACCGTTTCATCATATATCATCAGGTTTGTTCGTTTGTTCGTTGTTAGTGCGTTCCTTTGTGTTTCTGCCTTGTTCAGTTGTTCCTCCGTTTGCCCGGTTCACCTTGAGAGACGGGGACGTAGTCTCCGGTGTAGCGGTCTATCTCTGTCTCTGATTTCGTCTGTCAGTTTCACATTCATGATGCGTGGGATGATCGTTGGTTGGGTCGGTGAGATCAAAATATGGACCTGATAGTGGCTGCCAGTGGCGCCTTTACATGCCGAAGTCCGATCTCACCTCACAGAAAAGTTTTGTAAACTGCTATGAGAGTGTTAATCTTGTCTCCTATACTACGAAAAAAAAAAAAAAAAAAATGCCCACCCACTGTTCAAACATCAGTTTTTTTTAGAACGGCACTAATACTTATTGCATAACCCGTAACAATGGTTTAGTTACGTACCGGAAATACTTATGACGTTAAGGCCAGTATTGAATTAATTGGCGTGACAAAGAACAGGTCTAACTTTAAAATTGCTGAATAAACAATCAAACTTGTTAGTCAGCAATTTATAAGCTAGCGAAGAGTTTGAGTCAAACAGAAGCAGCTCTCAGTGATCGCATACGTTACGAAGAGAAGCATGTTGGCGACTCGACTAACAAAGTTGTTCATATTGTGTGCATTGTTGCATCTGGTCGGGTCAGTGACAGTGTCAACAAAGTATGGAAAGATTGAAGGTCTTAGTGTTTCGTACCCGAATGCCTCTGGCTCGTTCAAATCCGTCAGCAAGTTTCTTGGCGTTCCTTTCGCCGCTCCGCCGATTGGAGAGCTTAGATTTAAAGCACCACAGCCACTAAAAGAATGGAAACCAAACGTTCGGCCGGCTAAAAGACACGGAGGGATATGCTTGCAAAGCAAGACCTTTGAGGCTTATATCAAGGTCTGGACTGCAAATTTCTCTTACAGCGAGGATTGCTTATATCTCGATGTCTACACCCCGAATGTCAGCTTAAGTTTACCAGTGATGGTTTACATTCACGGTGGAGGATACGAGCTTGGAACGGCGATCACGTCCTCCAGCGACATTTTGGCGCTCCAGGGGGTGGTAGTGGTTGTGATACAGTATCGTCTCGGCCCATTTGGTTTCTTGACGACCGGGGATTCCGCGGCTCCTGGAAATTTCGGAATGTTGGATCAGGTGGAAGCACTGAAATGGGTCAAAGAGAACATTGAAAATTTTGGCGGGAATCCCAACAAGGTAACCATATTTGGAGAAAGCGCTGGCGGATCGAGTGTGAGCCTTCATCTGTTATCGCCTCTATCCAAAGATCTCTTCCATCAAGCCATTGCAGAGAGCGGTGTAGATTTGTGCCCTTTTGCGATTCTTCCGGCAACGTCTTTAGGCCTCCGTTTTGCCAAAGAACTTGCTGAAAAGCTCAACTGTGCAAAGAGTAACCATAACGCCATGGTAGCCTGCATTCGCGAGAAAGAGGCCAAAGACATCATGGAAGCCACCAAATTAATTAAATATGCATCTACTGGTCATGGTATGTGGGCACCAGTTGTAGACATGAACTTTCTTCATGACACGCCTCGGAATCTCCGACAAAGCGGAGATTACAAGAAAGTGCCGCTGATAATCGGTTTCACCAGTGATGAGGGTGCCTCGTTTCTTGGTGTTATGATGAACGCCTCCTTTGAGCTGATGGAAAGCGTGAGCAACGGTGTGCGCCCAGCTTTGTTCAAATCTTTTCTAACAAAGTTTACACATGCGCGGAACAGCAAGTAAGTTGGTAGTCAGTTAAAAGCTATCTACCTTTGTTTTCAAAAATAATAATCACTATTTTTCTGTCATTATCATTAGATTTTTCGAGTCAGTCAACTCATGAAAGAGTATTCAGTGCGCCGATACAATGTTATACTATAAGAAACGATACGAAACGATACTACATGACGCCAAACGATACCATACGATAGGATAGAAGACAAACAATGACTTCCAGCGTTATCTTTACTTCTAATATTAATGGACTGTTTGTTTGCACTTTTTGTGTCGCTAAGTATAGCGCCGTTCATAGTATGTGTTAAATTAATTGCTTTTTTCCGGAAGGGAGGAGGAGGGGGGGGGGGAGGGAGGGAGGGAGCCTAAGAGGAACATGGTTAGTTTGGTTAATTGAGTTCGTCACGTGATTATGGTGCAATGGAGCAGGCTGGTAGTTAAAAGTTCCATTTAAATGGCAGTTTAGTCATAATTATAAGCTATACGAAACGTTTAATGCAGGGGACCACACGACCACACGACACACAAATAAACTGTTCTGAATACGTTTCGTTGGTGGATCTCTTGCAGTAGAATTGCAAGTGCCAGATGTCGCTTTACATGTAAATAAACCAAACTGATCCTGAAGAAGTTAAGCGGTACTTGGTTGAAATATTGGCCCAAATAAATTGCCCTTTGTCGTAGTGTCAGCCCTACAATCAGTTTGGTTCATGTAATCTTCATATACAGAAATAGCAGTTTTAGTCTTTGTAAAATCGTGATTAGTTGACCATGTATAATTGCCGGATTTCCGGATTTTATCCTCCAATAAAACCCCGCATTACTACAGTTTTACTGGTTTTCCTTTTGATACAGTTGTTAACAGCACTTGCCTTGCCTCTTTTTTTCAGGAGAGAAACCGCTAACCTCATTTCAGACGCCTTGGAGTTCATGTACACGCCATGGCCTGACAACAGTGATAAATACGCACTGAGAAGCCAACTTGTAGATCTTGTTGGTGATTACCTCTTTGTCGCACCCAGTCACGAGGTTGCCGACATTCACAGCAAAGTTGCCCCGGTGTACATGTACGAGTTTGCTCATCGTGCAAAGACGAGTCTAGGTACCGAGCCGTGGATGGGCGCGGTTCATGGCGAAAACGTTCCTTTCGGTTTTGGAATTCCGCTGCTCCCGAGAGTTTTACCCTATTATAGCGAGGGTGACAGGAATGTCAGTTTGTTGATCATTACCATGTACGCAAACTTTGCCAGATCCGGCGATCCGACGGCCAGCAGCGTTACCTGGGAGAGGTTCAACTCGAGTCACAGAGCTTACCTGCGAGTTGACACAAATTCCAAGATGGAGTCTTCGTTTAACCCTCGCCGGATGGCTTTCTGGAATGATTATCGTCCTAAACTGGTTAAAGTGAAGTTTGATACCAAGAAAGAGGTGGTTAACGGTGTTAGCGCTGTTTTTACCATAGGAACGCTTATTCAGATTGTTCTCAGTGTTATTTTAGCCTGCGTAGTTTGAGTGTGATTTGCAGTAACAAGCAAAAAGTTTTTTTCTTTAATCCGGCCATTCCTGCATGGAATAAAATTAGCTAGTTCCTTAGGTTTTTCAGAGAACACGTAATGCACCTTTGTACTTTCAAAAAATTGTTTTCCAGCTCATTCAGAACTTTTCAGACTTTTACTGTAGTGGTATCTTGTTAAGACCGAGAAATAAAGGCTGTTTAGTCTGCATAGGCATTTGTGAATGGTAGCTCAAGGAACCGAATCTTGCTCTACAGATAACCCGACACCATCAAGTGTTTTTTCTCGCACTTTATTGTCAGGGGGTTGAGCTCAATTTCGTTCCCAGGGTCTCCCCTCTTCACGTCCCAGGGACCCTGGCAACGAGGTTGGGTTGAGTGCTCCAGTGCTCCGGGACGGAAAATAAATGGGTCCAGCTGGACACAGTTGTTCAAAGCCCGATTAAGCGATGGCCTTACGCCAGGGTTCCAGTTATCCAGAATCAAGATTTTTATCCAAAACTGACGAAGACCCGTAGACCAACACCTAGCAGAGACCACTGAGCCCCAGAGTTTAAGTCCACAGCGGGTCTACTTTCGCTTTGCCTTGTTCTTAGGTGCTTAGATCCAACCTGGGGAGTACTCGCATGGATTTTTGGTGGGGTTGTGCTGGCCGGATCTACGGCCCGTTTTAGAGCTGATCTCTCCGATTCATTCCCGTTATCAGACCTTTCCTGTAAAATTCACACCCCGTCTGTGAAGTCTGTACTTGTTTTCAGACTTTCAGATCAAAATTGTTAAAATCTGATCTCTACCTATTTTTATACCATTTAAAAGGCTCAAAAACCATACCCCTTGGAGAAGACTGTTCACAGTCCGCTATTTTTCCGTAGGATTTTCGAGACTCGTATGCTATGTCTGGATGATTCCTTTGAGAAAACATTCGCAAGGGTACAATGGTCCGCCTCAAACTGGTTTAAAATTCCCAAGGGCTTCAAACGTTCTATAAGGAAACTGGGCGTAGTTGATTAAGGAAAGACAATTCTTTCTTGAAACCTTTGGTTGCGAAATCCTTTCGATGTTGTAAGCTATTTTTTTATCCTGATTTCTTAGGTAGTCTTCATTTTTAATTATTGGATGAGTGGATCAGTATTACTTTATATGAGGAAATTGATCATGCGCCGCTCCTCCACTCCTCCTCTCCTTCTCATCGGTTTTTCAGGAAGAGAAGTGATCTTAAAGAATATCATCTTCGGCATTCATTGTTTCGCTGTTCTTAAATTTTCCTTTCTTTTTTTTTTTAACAGCGACTAATATTTTGTAATGTACTTCTTCAACACCATCAGTTTCAGCTAGGTTGGCTGTGAATTCTATTTCAGACAACACACGTAGTCAATATATTGGCAAACAACATTTTCTTCCATCTGCATACCTTTCGGTTCCTATATTCCACCATAGATGGATTGTTGCTGGGTTGGGCGCAAAGGGGCGTAGCCGCCCTCACTTCAGCCACACTTTGAATGTTATTTTCGTGACCTCGCCGTACTTTAGTTTCCTCTAGTCTTGGCCGGTGGCCATGCTATCCGAGCATGGTATAACTTTCGTCAGTGGAAACTTTGCTAGGTTTTCCTTAGCATGTCTCTCTTTTCCTGATCACCTAAACAGTACAATACCTCCCTGAAAATATTGATAGATAATGAGTACTAGAAATTCTCCTTTGTCGTTTGAGCCCGGTGCCGGGATTCTTATTAAGCTTACATTTCACCCCACCCCCTCCTCACTCCCGAGGGATACTTCCCTACGTAAGCTATACTAAGTACGTGAGGGCGGTGCAGTTTTGAGCCGTTTTGGTCTAAAATAGCGTATAAATTACAAATTACATGTTTTGGTCTGAAATAGGGTCAGCTGAGCCGCATCCCACCCCCCACCTCCACCAAAAGTTCCGAGGAGCATCCTCTCGGGGTTTCACCGTGGTACATAGACTATAACATTTCCTGACATTTGTGAATTGCCTGTTGAACTGATTTTCTTTATGGCGTCAAAAAATAATTACACTTAGCAGAGCAAAAAACTGATCGCTGTTGACACTTGGCACTCGGCGTGACTTTCCCGCGCTTTGACGTAAAAGGAAATTTTACTAGCCAAGAAAAAGATTTGAAACTCGCCCAAAATAATCAGTAAGTGAACGTGTAGAAGCAAGAAACTAGACATAATGTACTATGTGAACATATGGTTCGCCGATACGTAAGACAGTCGAACCTCCCGTAAGCGACCACCCATAATATCAAGCTGATATGTGGTCGCTTACGGAAGGTGGTCGCTTACCAGAGGTCAGACTACAGGAGGTCTAAATTTCGAGTAATTTTTACATATGGTAATTGTGGAGACCAAACCTTTTTGCCAGTGCTTATCGAAACCCAACATAATAACTTTTCCTTAGACTGCCTGATTTAGGAGCAAACAGTAAACGGCATTTTTGCAATGTTAAATTTCAAGCTTAAAACATCTACAACTTTCACGTTTGCCGTGAGTTGTTTGTTACATAATCCAGTTGTCGCTTTTTATTGCCACAATTTTTCTGTTGACTAATACAAAGTTTATAGAGGGTCGTCACCGGTCATGCATGTATAGCCTGCTATTTACAAGATAAGGAAGTTTCTTTCCTACAAGGGATTCAACCTGATTAAGGTTTATTTCAGTGTACACTAGAGTACATGTGCAATGCTAAGCTATTTCGGAAGATACTTCCTGTAGCTCCGGCTGTGAGATTTTAATACGGCGTCGGCTGCAATGATGTGGGCCAATATGTTACAGCGAAACATTTTGCGATTTCCGCCCGTGAGAGAAACAGCAGATTATGTGTCTAAAAATGGTCGCTTACGAGAGGTGGTCGCCAACGAGAGGTTCCATCAATAGTGATTTGACTTAAAAACTTTTGGTATTTGGAAAAGTGGTCGCTAATGAAAGGTGGTCGCAAAGGGAGGTTCGACTGTATATTGATCATTATAGTGATTCAAGAGAAACCGAGAAATTTCTCTTGAGTGATCCTGAGTGTACTGTGTGAAAACTGTACGCGTGAATATTCCTCGTGGTCGGTTTAAAAATTGTCAGGCCCTCTTGAATAATCCTTTTTTGCTGTTGTTGTTGTTGTTGTTGTTGTTATTAAAAACTGGATCATTGTATAATGCAATTCTAGGGATTTGATTGGCTTAGCAGCCATGGTATATGAGCAATTGTACCTGATGCCCGAGAAATAGTCGAAATAGCAACTACTAAACTGTCTTTAGATTGGTTTTTCTAGCAAAGGGAAATCAGCGAGATCTACTAACATTTCCGATTTTTTTTAATAAAATAATTATTCCACTCACGCTTGTTGGATATGAGATGATAAAAGCCAACTCCGGTTAGCTATCAGGCCAATGCATATCCAAGCGCGCTCGAGGAATAATTGGGGACTTTACGCAACCACGACAGCAACGCCAAGGAAAAGGTCACTTAAAAATACAAGTTCTGTTACTTGTACTACTTTGCGCTTATTCCAATTCGTTCAACTTCTACAATGTGGCCGAACTATCCAATAACAGAACTGGTGGGAATGCTCTTCAAGTTAGCACAGAGAATGAAAATTTACTGTCATATGCTCACGCTTTCCATAAAACCTTGAATTTAGGCATTTCACGTTGTTGTTTGGCCGAAGATGACGACGAAATGTATCAAAATTTGTAATGCACGAACACAGCATTGTTTAGCTCATTAAGCCTTTTCTTTAATGACGTTTTCGTTGCCGTCGGCGTCGTTGCTTGCGTTAAGTCCCTATTGTTAATATTCAATACATGATCTGTTTTTTCCTTAAGTGTTGAACGGCGTTGAAATATTGAAACAGTTGCAAAATAATTAGACAAAATAAAAACGATACCGCTATCGTATATAAAGGTCGACAGGTCGAGCGGAACAATAAAAATTATTTCTTTTAAGAAGAGGCATTGAAAAACAGCTGATAATATAGCTGGGCAACCCAATCACAATATAAGAGACCTCTTGTAGTTTCCAATAGATCGTATCTCCGGGAAATCATAACTAGACCTTAATCCAACCTGTCGTCTCTACAATCACCAAAGAGCGTAAGCGAGAACTGTGGGCAGTATTATGCGATTATCCTGAAAATCCAATTAAATTGCAATCTAGAGCCTTGTGCGTGAGAAGCCGACCTTGGAATTTAACTAATAGAGTCAGCCCCCCCATGACGTATCTTAATGTCATTTACGGGTGATATAGGCAGCTTTAAAGGGGTGGGGGGGTGGGGGGGGGACTCAACGATGTAACAAGGAAGGGATGGGAAGAAAGGGGTTTTATGCGACCTTCCTGTGACAGAATAGAACTTGCGGATGCAGATTTAAGAATTGAATTGATTCAAGAGTTTTCTCTGGGCCAGGCGAGATTAAAATAATAATCGCGGATAGCCTTGACTCGTTTCACTCTTGTTTAAAAGATTCACACCATATTCCTAAATTATAAAAATAGTACTCATAACCTCCCCCTGGCTTGCGTTGGTTGAAAGCTTTAATTAAGTTTTTTCAAATGTCTAAACTTCGTTATCTTCCTTAGAAAAATACAACAGGATTCTAATTAATTAATTAATTGCTCCTAAAGATCGCTCCTTATCTAAAGTGCGAAAGATCAAAATCTTGCGTTTAAGGAATTGTCAAACTATTTTGTTGTTTCAGTAGTCTCTGGCTGTATTGAAGTAGAAAAAGTAATTACGCCTTAATAGGTTTTCATTTTATCGTGAATAAGATGTTGGCGCGATACTATGTTTTCAGTAGGGGCAATGTTTGCATTGCGGCTATTAAGTCCTCGACTTCCTTAAATAAACTACTGGCAACATTTTATGAAGACTATAAATTGCCCGGGTCAAGTTCTTAAATCCGCTGGCTGCTTGAAATGGCATCAACTTAATGATTGAGACGAGGTGCAGACAAACTAAAAAAGGGAACTAGCGATGAATTCATTTAAAGACGAAAACACCGAAGATTGAATGACTTGCAGTTTATTGGTTTGTGATTTCAAGTTGTTGATTGAAGTTCAAGAGTTAGCGATCTAATTCAAGTTGCAAGAAAGGTGTGCTCCCGAGGCCAGCGAAGATTCCAAGTCGACAACCATGGAATTCTTGAAGATCATCACCATTGCTTATTTTATGATAACGAGTGAACATCGTTTTGTGGCATCTGAAGGTGATGAGGTTTTGGTTTCTACAAGATATGGATCGATAAAAGGAGTAATTCATCGCTTTTCGGACTTCAACAAGCCCATAAAAACCGTGAACAAATTTCTTGGCATTCCATACGCAGTTCCGCCAACGGGAGAACTACGGTTTAAGTCTCCGCAGAAACCTGCTGCTTGGAAACCTTATGTTTATAACGCGTCCTATTTTCGTAGCATCTGCATTCAAGACCCGGAATATAACGATTTTTTCTGGCCTAACCTGTCTCTTCCACAAGGCGAGGATTGTCTGTATCTAAATGTTTACACTCCGAATCGGGATTTGGGATCGAAGGAGGCCTTCCCTGTCATGGTGTATATTCACGGGGGAGGATACGATGCGGGGACGCCTGCGGTAAGCCCCGGGGATGTGATCCCCTTGTGGGGTGTTGTACTGGTTACTATTCAGTATCGTCTGGGCCCGTTTGGTTTTATTACAACTGGAGACTCTGTGGCCCCTGGGAATTATGGAATGCTCGATCAGATCGAGGCTCTGAAGTGGGTTCAAGAAAACATCAAAGCCTTTGGAGGTGACCCCTCAAAAATTACCATATTTGGTGAGAGCGCAGGTGGGTCCAGTGTTGGTCTTCTGTTAGTGTCCCCGCGATCCAAGGGCCTTTTCCACCGCGCTATTTCCATCAGTGGAGTCGATCTCTCCCCGTTTGCCATTGGCTCGTCAGCAGAAGTTTCAAAACAGAGCAGAAAGGTTGCTAAACAGGTTGGCTGCACGACTGACACCAATAATCAAATGATTGATTGTCTGCGTTCCGTTGACGCCCATAAGTTTCCAGTCAATGAAGTTAACGCCTGGCGACCTATAGTTGATGGCGACTTTCTCCTGGACACGCCCAGAAACTTGAGGAATGCGGGGAAGTTTCATGACGTCCCTTACATGGCTGGCTTTACAAGTCGCGAAGGGTCGTATTTTTTCCCTGATGTCATTGAGAAAGTAACGCCTGAAAACTTCCGTGGCTACACAAGCACAATTTTTGAGATCATTGGTAACAAATATGGTCAAATGTTAGATGGCAATCTTCCCAAGCCCCTACTCGACGCGATAACATTACTGTACACACCTTGGACGGACAAACTGGATCGCATCAAGGTCAAACGGGGCATCTGCGATGAAGTGGGAGACTTTACTATGACAGCTCCAACTCACGCAGATTTGGTCCTCCACAGCAGAAACGCTCCTGTGTACATGTACGAATTTGCCCATATTTCAAATCTCAATCCAAACCCCTCGTGGAAAGGGGCCGCCCATAAGGATGACACACCATATCAGTTTGGTTTTCCGTCAATGAATCTGACCGTTCTCCAACAGTACGACGATGTCGACCGGAAAGTAAGTGACATGGTAATCACGCTGTTCACGAACTTTGCCAAATATGGAAACCCGACGCCACAGCCAGTGCATGGTGTAACATGGGAAGGATTTAACTCCAGTCACATGGCTTATCTTCGTATCCACTCGCAGCCACAAATGGACATCAACTTCCATCCAACAAAGATGGCGTTCTGGAATGAGTACTACGAGAACATGTTGAAGGAGGAGCCTTATGCTTGCCATTCCCGATCCAAAGGATCTAACAGACACCCAAACTTTTATTGCATTTTAGCTTTTTCATGCTTCCTTTTATTGCACGGTATTTTTTGATGAAACCGGAAATGTGCGCTGTTAAAACGCGGTATGCTTAAAAATTTCGGACAGGTTTGGTCGGAAGGTCAATGCCTACGTCCCTCCGAGAGGTGGAGGGGGGGGGGGGGGGCGGGGAGAGTGTTCCTTGAATCTGTGCTGTTCCAGCTTTGTAATCAATTACCCTACTAGTACACACAAACGAGTATTATTTTCTTTGGATGTGGATTGCTAAAATACAAGGTAGCAATGGATTACAACTTCAGAAACGTTATCCAAGTTTTTCAAGTTCTCCCTGTGTATTTGAATAAATTCTTAAAAAGCTGATTACAGTTTGTTTGCTTCCTTTGAGAAATCACTTTATATAATTTCCTCGCACTGCAATTTCGTATTCAAGCAAAGGTGCAGTTTTGACCAAAATACAGAAACTCTCCGTGACAATGTCCGTTTAAAATCTTTTCTCTGTTCCATACGAAATAGCCGCTTTATTTGCGCCTTTTCCCATTTCACTTACCCTAAATATATACATACCTACCCATAAATACATACCCATACTTTTTTGAAGGCCAAAAGGCCACAATCTATTAATACCCTGTTTTATTAGACCAGCTGGTAAACATATGACTTCTACAATCAATGATCAGGGACCACCAGGGTAAACGGGCGCAATTTGTAGACCGATCTGTTTGTTTTCTCAGGATCACAATGAACAAAACAGAAACGATAAAAAAATGAAAATACAAGACAGAACCCTCAGCTTTCAGTAATAGCTGATGAAGGAATAATTTTGTCTACCCAAAACACGATTTGGCAAACGTTAAGAAAATATATTTTCAACTACTGAGAAATTAATTTACTGCTCTGGAAATGTCACTTGTAAGAAATTCTGCCGACTCAGGGCTCATAGATGGCTACCACAACGTCGCAGTTCTGTGGATGTCGATTGTGTGATATCTTCGACCACGTGACTTCTTTAGCATGCTATATACCAATGGTAGGAGGTCCTGTTTCCATTCCCTGTTTTGATGAGAGAGCGTCGGTGCCTGTCCGTTTGGTCATCTTAGCCATACAATGATTATAGACAGCTAGATTTTGAGTTGTTCGATCAGCCTTGCATCTTTCGAGCAACTCAGCCCAGAACAGTTGAAACAGCGTTGCGTCTGTTTTTTTTTTTTAAATTTTGTAACAGGCAGTCTATTTAAGACCACAACAGTTGAAATCTATGCTTTATGCTACATCAAAATAGCTTATCAGTGAAACAGCAGCAAATTTTGATGTTCTGTTACTTTATATTCCATCCAATTATTTCCGCATTTGTCTGTGATTGGTCAAAA
Source organism: Pavona decussata (assembly GCF_977016875.1). Taxonomy (NCBI): domain Eukaryota; kingdom Metazoa; phylum Cnidaria; class Anthozoa; order Scleractinia; family Agariciidae; genus Pavona; species Pavona decussata. The sequence continues at coordinate 718,066 of NW_028145783.1, forward strand.
TGCGTCATCTCCCCGAGCGATATTCCACAGTTTTTAAACTTGGGTCACTTCATTACCATGAAATTCAGTATGCACTGTGTTTGCATGATAGAGGTCAACTCAATTCTACAACTGTGAAAAGATTGTTGCGAGTAAGGGACTGTGCCCAAACGATCCCATAATTCCTTACTCGTACCAGGCTCTACGTAGTTTTTTCTAGTGGGAAATACAGTGGCCATGTTACCAACCTTGTCTTTGTCCACGGAATTCTTCTTCCTCATGCGGCGCGCAAAAGACTGACACAGGAACAAGTGTGTGTTGATAACTTGGTGACGTCATTGAAGAGAATGATTAGGAAGGGAAGGCCTGGGAATTAATTTCTAATTTGTTGCTACGCGTAAGTCCACGCAGATGCAACTTAGCAACCGCGCCTCAAAGTACCACCAACTTACGGTAATTGATGGAAGTTCATAAGCGTAGATTAAGAATTTCCAAATGGAGATGATGTTTCTTTATTTCTCTCTTGCGTAAAACTTCTAACAAAACGAGCTTTTGCGCGCCATAATTCACTGCAGGATTTGTAAAACTCCCTATCCTTGAACCAAGCTTATTGTAATGCTGTTACTACCGTACGACAAACGGCAAAACGGCAAATTATTGGCGACCATTCCAGTCATCTGATTGGGTGAATTGGAATCCCTCCGGAATCAAGACTAGACAGGCGTGAATTAATTTATAGTGTTTGAATGAGAATGCAATGACCAATGCAATGAAAACTGAGTAGAGCGGTTTTCAACTGAGTGTCGCAAAACCAAAATCAAATGAATTACTCTGGCCAATCACAGCAAACGTAAATAGCGCAATGCGCCAATCATTACAGGAAGCAAATTCATGTCAAAGGCGCCAAGCGCGGGAAAACGCGCGAGAAAAGTCAAAATTGGTCAGGAAAGGGGCGCAAGTTTATGCTAACTGACAATCAATTCCCTTTATTGTGGACGCCCTTTGGACCGCGAGTTAGTGTCCTTAATACCGAGAGTCCGTAATACTGGGAATTTATTTCAATCAAATGTCTGTAATATATTTTTGTCGGGGGAATTAGCTGCTGTCCGTATTCGGAGTGTCCGTAATAGCGAGGTGTCCGCAAGGCGAGAGTTGACTGTAATCACAGATTGCAGTTAAGCAAACCAAAGAAAATGCGACAATACTTTCGACATTCAGTTTAAAACCGCTCTCTATCTTGTTGAAGGACGGTGCCTACTTTTGTTACTGCGTATACATTCTGCGCATCTCGAGATACTCGGGTTTGCTATGGGTGTTGCCTACCAATACAGAGATATTTTTGCGCAGTTTAAAACTATGCGGAGAAAGCAGAACTTAGCAAGTGATTTTGGTATCCAAAATCATTGGTATCCAAAAAAGTGGGGGTAACAATGCATTTTTCGGAGATAATAAAGATTCAATTCGGAAAAAAAGCGCAATACATTGCTTTGGATTTTACTCTTTTTTTTTTTAAATTATTGTTGCTTAATTATCTCTAAAAAATGCTTGGTTACCCCCAGTTTTCTCTTTGGATTTCAATAGCCGCTACTAAGATCTGCTTTTGCGCAAAAATACTTCGCTATTAGTAGGCACAGTCCTTAAGGTCATTACTTATCAAACTACAGGCTAATAGACGCGATAGGGATCATGTAATCAACTGTCACAAAATGTTGTTGTTGTTGTTGGTTTTTTTTTTTTGGACAACGATTGCTTCAATTAAAAATGGTGGCACCTGAAATTATGTATGTAGGTATGTAGTTCTTTCCAGATGCGAGCATGATGGAAACTATTAATTCAGTAGTGTAGGTTTTTCAACAAGTTTGGGGAAAGGAGGGGGCTCACAATAGAGTTGACAAGAATTTGACAATAAACCGTACGTCCCGTCTCACAACCCTTCTTCCTAATAATCTGTGGGATCTTAAAGAATCCACACACTGTTTAAAAAGAGAAGGGGACGTAGTCCCTGGTGTGGTAGTCTATCTCTATCTTTGATTTTATAAGTCTTTCACATTCATTTGTGGGTTGGTGAGATCAAAATATGGACCGGACCTGATCAGTGGCTGCCAGTGGCGCCTTTACATGCTGACGTCCGATCTCACCCCACAGAAGATTTGTAAACTGCCATGGGACTATGTGATATGAGCGGTGTATAAATAAACTACCATTACCAAAACAAAGGCCAGACACACTCTTAAATGATTTTATTATTACACTGCTTAGCATATACTTTTGCCAAAGAAATGCTGGTGTTCATTTCTCATGACAGTTTACTGGTTTTTCCGTCTATACTGTTGTTATACAATATGAATTGAATACTCTGAATTACAGCCGGACTTACAAAGTGCTGTTTTAAAACGATTAAAAAATAAACAACGACTGTAATATTGAGAAAACAGGGCAGGGATAAGCAACAACTCTCAAGTGCAAAAAAAAACCCGATCCTTTTACAAGTATGTCTTAAATCAACATTTTAGGACGGTGCCTCCTCCTGTTACTGCGCATGCGTTCTACGTATCTTGGAATGGTTCAAGAAACTAGGGTTTCCTATGGGCGGCGCCTACTAACACAGCCGGGATGTTTTTTGCACGGTTTATAACTACGCTGGAAAAACAGACCTTAACAAGGATTATTGGTGTTCAAAATCGGGGGAAACCATTCAATTTTAGAGATAATTGAGGTTTAATTTAGAAAAAAACGCTATACATTGCTTTGTATTAAGGGGCATCGTCCTTAAGTTGCTTCTCCGTGTTCAGTTAATTCGCAAGCCATGTTCCCCAGCCAGGGTCAAATTCTCAGTGCCATGGTCATCGCAAACGGGAAGGCTGAGAAATGAGTTAAGAAATCCCAAACTGATGACGCAACTCGTCCTTGAATCTAACTGGTGATCTTGATTGGTTCCCTATATAGCTACTTTTCAAATGTTAGTTATTCTAAACCAATCAGATAGATGTACTGTACCTCTGATTATTCACCAGAAAGCATTTGCTAAGATCCTAGTTAAACTTTATAGAAAACCGAGTGGGCGATACGAAGAGTGGTGCCGAGTTCGATGAGACTGGAACAAGCAAAATAAACGAAAAAAGGCTGGGGAAGAGACACCTGCCCCGCCCTGCGCGTTTTTCCCTAGTTCGCCCTCGGCTGTTTCACTCCACGCTTAGGATCACGTCCCCACAAGGTGGTTCTCTTCCCGCTCGACTATTTAGAAACAGACTGTAAGATATTCATGCTTTCTAAACGTTTTTTGTTTTAGCAGAAGCGTCCGCTTACTAACAGCAGCCTATACACGTCAGTTTGACCTTGAAGGAAATAATCATCAATTCGTGAAGACGTTTCAAAGAGGTTTGACAAGGTAGACCAAAACACCGATCAAAGCATAAGAAATTACAACAAATATATGGAAGTAGACCGCTGTTAGCAGTCTTTTTGTGGATAGTCGAACGGGTGACTTTGTAAAAGAACTGAGCCGAGAGCGGCTTCCGCCGTTGTTTTTCTTGCTCACTTCAGTCTCATCAAACTCTCGTTACGCTCTTCGCCCCCACTTCCCCCCCCCCCCCCCACACACACACTCCCACCCGTCTTGATTATTCATAGAGGGACTGCTAACACGCTTATATAAAAATGCTTTATATGAAGCATCCTTGAACTATTAGCCTAAGTTAAAAATCTCCCGCTTTAATTATATGTATTTGCTATCATTTTCAGTTTTGTCCTCGAGAGAATTTGACTTTTCAGTCGAGACGTCTTTATTGAGAAGACTAATTCCTTATGACCTGCATAATTAAATTTCTTATAAAATTTTAAAGAGGCAAAACCAAAACCAATCGTACCTTGCTCGCACACGTTTCCCGCGCTTGGCGCTGGTTACATTTATTTCCTTCAAACTTTACTCTGATTGGCTCATTGGGCTGCTTGGCCAATGCGTGTGTTGTGATTGGCCAGAGTAATTACTTTGGTTTTGGTTTCATGACACTCCTCTAATACGCATGCAAACACACTATCATAAAAAAGTGCAAGAAGTTCCGGTATAAAAGCCTGACTTGGCCATTATCACGTGACCTTCAGCTGTCATTCAGTCTCAACTGGTTGCACAAATGACAAACAAAATATGTATTTACCACGACTGCTGTTTATGAAATTTAACAAATGCTCGGACGAGACTTGTCGCTCCTTGTGTCTTGCCTTTTATAGGGGAACTTCTTGTGTAAGCGCCAAGATTTGGCGAGAAAATTTCATACAATTAACATATTACTCAGCGGAAAGTGGAATGATATTGCTGTTTTTTTTACCGGTCAAAAATAAAAATCAACTCTTAAAAACCTAACTACATCGTACAAAATTCCACTGACTACTTTTTTTTCATCAAACAAGGATTAAGAACGAAAAAAATGCAACAATACTGTGAATGAGAACAGCCATTCCATTGCATCCCTCTCCACCGCTTGACAATGCTGTTACGGGACACTCTTTATCCTTTAACAGTTTCTTATAGTATTCACTCCAAAATGCCATCCTGGTTGGATAGTAGTTAGTCGTCATCACCGGCTGTTGTTGAATGTGTAGATACGCCCTGTTGCTTGAAAGAAACTTTCCCCATAATGCACCGCTCACGGGCTCGGGTGTCGGGTTACCATATTTGGCAAAGTTCGTGAATAAGGTAATGATGGTTTCGCTCATATTTCGGTCTGCTTCGTCGTAGTTTTGGAGAATTGTGAGGTTCATCAACGGAAAGCCGAACTGATATGGAGTATCGTCTTTGTGCCTCACGCCTAACCACTCAGGATCGCGATTAAGTTTAGAGCGGTACGCAAACTCGTACATGTAGGTAGCGGTCAGCTCGCTGTGGTACAGTAAACTTGCATGTGTTGGCTCAGCCACGCACGAATCAGTAACAATATCCGAGAAACCATTTCTGACTTTGTAGACATCGCGCGGGTACGGCCAGGGAGTATTCATGAAGACAACAGCATCTAACAGAGAGTCTGAGATTTTTGAATCCCTTGTCCACGTCTGCCCGTATATGTTGAGAATATAGGAGAGGGCGAAACGTACATAAGAGCGAAATGTCTCCGGAGTTAAACGATTGATGTGTGTGGGGAAGAAATAGGCGCCTTCTTGGCTCGTGTAACCGGCCATGAGTGTGACGTTATTGAATTTACCAGATTTTCTGAGATTCTCGGGTGTGTCCGGGAGAAGGTCACCGTCCACTATGGGTCTCCACACGTTGGGTGGGCTGTTGCGAAATTTATTAGCTTCCACCAAACGGAGGCAATCAATGATGGCATCGCTTTCATCTATGGGACATCCAAGACGTGAAGCCAGGTCCTTCGTGTGTGTAACTGCTGCTGGTTTGGAACCAGTTGCATAAGGAGAGAGCTCAACACCACTTATTGCAATGGCGTGCTGAAAAAGGCCTTTGGATAGAGGGGACAGTACATGGAGACCCACGCTGGAACCTCCTGCGCTCTCTCCGAATATGGTAACTTTTGACGGGTCGCCTCCAAAGGCTTCGATGTTTTCTTGAACCCACTTCAGAGCCTCAATCTGATCAAGCATTCCATAATTCCCAGGAGCCACAGTGTCTCCGGTTGTAACAAAACCAAACGGGCCCAGACGATACTGAATAGTAACCAGTACAACACCCCACAGGGGGATCACATCCCCGGGGGATAAGACAGGAGTACCAACTTCGTACCCTCCCCCGTGAATGTACACCATAACCGGGTAAGGTTTCACCTTCGCCAGGGAGCTGTTATTATGGACGGGGGTGTACACGTTCAGAAATAAACAATCCTCGCTCTCAGGGTGAGAAAAATTTGGCCAGAAAAACTTGATGTAGTCATCAGGCTGAATGCAGATGCTTCTATAATAGGAAGCGTTATAAATGTCAGGTTTCCAAGCGACATGTTTCTGCGGAGGCTCAAACCGTAGTTCTCCAGTTGGTGGAGCCGCGTATGGAATCCCAAGAAATTTGTTCACAGCTTTTATGGGTTTGTTGATATTGGGAAAGCGGCGGATAACGCCCTGTATCGATCCGTATCTCGTCACAACGATAGGTTTGTCATCTGCAGATTGGATTAAATAACAATTGCTGCTTGTAAACACGTAAAAAACTGCCATCAAAAGTACGCCTCGAAACGCCATCGTGTCTCGCTTCAATTCAGGTGTTTCGCGAAAAATCCTTCAAAGAAAATTGACCCGGTTTCTTCCACTCCCCGCTAACGCGAACTTAGCAATCACTGTTGAAAGATCACTTCATGAATGTACGTTGGCAAACAAAATCCTGTCCAAATGGAACGGTCTTTCAAAGGTCTCCGCTCTGAAAAATTATCGGAAAAATGTAAGTTTTAGTTTAAAGCCTGTAATGGGCGGAGTAAATATGTGATCGACAAATTGCAAGCATGATGAAAAATAACTTACCTTTGTTGTGCTTCAGCAACAGTTAAGCTTCCAAAAAAAAAAGGCGACCACAAGAAATAAAAAGTAAAGTACTTACCCTTAAAATAAACACGGCGACCACTATTTAGATTGGTGAATCCAATCGGAGGTCTTTAGACAAATATGCCTTTTATCGGGTATTTATGAAAGGCAAATATAAAAACAAAGGACCGAGAACGAAAATACAGAACGCAAATATTTGGAACACAATCGACCGTTGCGTCATGCGTAAGGAAAGTCCAGAAAGGTCATTGAAATACGACGAGTTTGAATTAGATCTCAAAATCGAATCATAGAAACATGATTTCGTCGCCGGAAGTTCCGGTAACAATTTAAATTTGATTGAAATAATATTTTCGAGAACGCATTTTCTGCTTGCAGTAGAAGAACATAGCCGGGTGTAACAATGAACATTTTTGTAGCTAATTTCGGAAGCACTTGCTTAAGATTCATATCTTTTCATCAGCCAGAAATTTAATATATCGTGGCAAAGTGTAGACGAGAGTATCATGGTAACAAAGAATACAATGAAAGCGTGCTTTTGTTCATCTAAGATAACGACCTAGAAAGAAGGAAAAAATTCATTTCCTGTCATGACTTATCGACTCTTTTGGGAGATTAGTCAGTTTTACTTAATTACTTAATAATCATCATCGCAAAAGTCAACAACTTTTTCCTCGCCTATAATGAACTCAGCAACCTACAAAATGTAAACATGATCTTTCGCGACCTTACGCATCTTAGAGTGCAAGATTATATGGAAAAGAACCTTTAAATAGTTTAAATCATTAAAAATCATTCTTTTACCGCTCAAAAATCCACTTGCTGCTCAGATTATGTGAGGTTTCGTAAACGATTAGCGTTTGTTTTGGTTTTTTCATTCAGAAAAATGCAGTAAATCTCTTCGGCGGCGCTGTTAGCAAGCCAATTGTGAAATTGGAAAACCGTGCCAATTTGGCGTTGTTCGTGAAACGGTAACAATACGAAAACAGAGGCAATTTTTAGCTTTTGCACATTTTTCAGTTAAAAATAATCCGAGTGCTTCTTCAAATAAGTAGGTAACTTCCTCCGTTTTCAATATCAAACGTGTATTTCTTAGAAACATAAAATTCACAGCCATTTTCATGATTTTTGCCTAATATTACCTCTTGAAACTGACAATAATCGATTAATGAATCAGTGCACTATCACAGCTGTAACAAACAGCTCAAATCGCAATATTCATTCAAAAGTACCCCTTAAGCAGTGCGCTTAATAGTGGCCAAGTTCAAGCAGGCAAAATGGTCGAACTTTCGTTTTGTTAAATATCCAGAATACAAACAGCACAAACAGGAAAGTATCGCTCCACTGTTTTCTTTTGAATCGGTCACACAAACGATTTTCATTCAAGAATTTAAATGTTACAAAATATGACGTCTCATGAATCTAAGGCAAAAGGGTTAAAGGCCTTCCAAAACGTGCTTTGTGAAGTGAACTTTGTCATCCTCTTTTTGCTCAATTTCTGACAGTCTTCGCATCTGTAATCGATTTTTCCCAAGGCAAAATTTCAAGTCGATCCATATGTTACAAGATACGCTGATCAGCCCGATAAGTGTAATCATAAATTTGCAATACTATTCGTCATTTGGCGTCAGTGAGCTTTCCGGCTTTGCATATAGGGACAAAGGGTGAACGATAAACGTGCCTTCAGTTCCAATATTCATCAACAGAAAATATTTGATTTTTTTGCGACGGTAAGATCATTCAACATCAAATCACGGCATTTTAATATGAATGCAAAAGCCCTCGCGTTTAGGAAACTATTTTGCGCATGCCATTGAAATATCGAGTTTGTTTCTGTTTTAAAGTGAGATGTCAATGATAACCTTTGAATATTGAGTGAGAGTGTCAAATGATCAGCCGTAGGCGATAGTATAAGTTAGACTAAATACTAATTAAAATATATCTTCAATTTGTCAGTTTGTTCGAAAGATAGCTCATCAATCATTAGGGAGTTCAAGCAAACACGACGACAAAGCTTAGGAAAAACGTCACTTGAAAATACAAGTTCCTGTTTCCTGCACTGCTTGGCGACTCAGTTCCAACTCGTTCAATGCGGTCGAACTATATAGAACGGCATTCAAGTTGAGACAAAAAACGAAAAAATTCACCGTCGAGTGCTCACATCCTCCATAAAACCTCGCATTTGGTCAATTTCACGTTGTTTTTCTTTTCTTTTTTTTTCTTGCCGAGGACGAGGGAGAAATGTACTAAAATGTATAACGCAAGTGTAGGTCCATTGCTTTTCTCATTAAATCCTATTGTGTTGTTACGTTTCCGTTGTCTTCGCCGTAGCCAGGCTGCTTAATTTTAAACTCCCTATTGAGAACCGGTGACGGAGCGAGGTGCTCCGGATTAATTGTAGACTATTTAGATATGCACTCGAACTGATATTTTGAGGAAAAGCGAAACTCTTTAAACAAGATTTGCGATAACGAAAATGCACAAAACACAATTTTTGAACGATACAGTCAGAGGGAACGTGGCAAAACAATTTTCACTCAAAAAATGCAATTTCATAATCGGACTCTAAACTTAATAAAAAAGAAAAAAATGTGCTAATCTTACCTGATCAACAGATCTGTCTGCTAATTCCTGTCACGTTGACTCGCAATCGAAAAAAAAAATCGCTGGTACTGAATGATGAATAAAAGGCGGCGCCCATTCCTGGTAAAAAAAAACAAAACAAAGCAAAACAAAAAAACTAAAAAAAAAGCTGACACCGAAATAATATTTAATATTTGTTTGAAAAAGTTACGAGAAACACAGGCACTGGAGAAAAGGAATGCGTAGTAGCTTTCGCACAAATTGTAGGTTAACGGCCGTTTTTATACTAGAGGACGCATTATCCGTCTGGACGAACTTGGGCAAACATTTGTTGCTCGTCTGGTTATTCGTCTCTATTTTCCGTTGTGTGTCGTTCAAGACGAAGAACGGAAGATAATTCGTCCAGACGGATAATGCGTCTTGTGTCCGTCTTTGTACTAGAGACGAATAACCAGACGAGCAACAAGTGTTTGCCCAAGTTTGTCCAGACGGATAATGCGTCCTCTCGGTATCATTACGGCCATATCAATGGGTGTTTACATGTGAAAACTAGCACCGGTGTGAGTTCCATACCGCGGTATAACCTTGTGATTTCCTACTGTATTTGCATGAAGGGGTGAGATTTTATCCCGCGTTTACGACACTTCATGCTGGTCGACGTGATTGACGCCATCTTGGATTGGATCATGGCATCGGAATGAGTTTTCGTACCGGAATGAAGACCTCGGTCAAGTACAGTGGCCGGTGTGAATTCGCACCGGTTTGACTCGCTCCAGTGTGAGATTAAACTCATACCGGAATGAAAGTCGCGCCAGTAGCATGTAAACACACCGTCAGAAGTTAGTCAACCTTCTGGGTCGAGGCATCAGTAGCCAACGCCACCCGGGAACTGCAACGATGTTAATTGTTTAGATGAGCTGACCAGAAAACAAAAGAACTTTGTTTAATGGACCTGAATCAGCCTCTGGTTAAGGTTGTCTCATAACTATGATCAAATGCATGGTGAGGAGTCAACATCACTGTAGGCTTTTCACTTGAAACTCTACTGAATTTAGTAAAATCACAGCAACAAGACGTTGAGGGATGCCGGATAAATAGCCACCAAAAAGGTTTGTTTACCAAACCGAAATATCGGGCAATCTTTATATCTACATTAATTTTTCTGTTTATATATCCAACTTCCTTGTTTTCGCCCGTTTCACTGCCATAAGGATCAGCCTTGTCGGCCATAAGTATATTTTTTTTATTTGAATCATTGTTTGAGTCTAACACTTAAGATCCTATCCACACTTGAAAGTTGAGCCTTCACTAGGCCTTTGTTTCACGAACCGTGGCTGGCCGGTCTCTAGTAGTGAACGAGTTGTTATCTTGAACAAAAAATCATCTTTTGTCTTGAGCTGAACGAATCATTGTGTTTTAGCAAGACGCATTTCCTCTTCATTCATTGATTTTAGAGTGCTTTTCAATGGAGAGTAGTACGTTGTTTTGTTTTTGCTTTTTGTTTAAATGCGTGAAACATGTCGCAAAACTTTGTCAAACCAAAGGAAGAAAAGAAAGAAAGAAATATCATCCAATCATGACTTGGGTGCAAGCGTTTTCCCGCCCTTGACGTCATACACATGCACTTACTTCGAGTTATGATTGGTTCGTTTTCCAAACAGTTGCTGTGATTGGTTACAGTGACAACTTTGGATTTGGTTCAGTCTGCTTGACTGTTTAGACTATTAGATAAAATTGAAAACGAGGCCAGACCGATGCATTCAGCAAAATGTGAGGTTTCTTAGAGTGGTGATTCAAACTCAAGGAAATATACAAACTAAAAACCCGCCGGTCATACATTTCTTTGCAAAAATCATTAAGTTCAAACTTCTACATTTTCCACAAGTTTCGGAAGGAGATCTCTTCGCTGAACATCACATTATTACTAAATTCAACATGGCGAATCTATTCAAAAACTCGGTTTTTCATTTAATTTCGTGGTTAAAAATGTTACGGTAACCGGGCTTCCAGAGCTCCAGTAAGTTAGTAAATTCCAACAACTTGGTAAAGCTTTAGCGAATAGTTGTTCATCTTATAGACCCTAAGCAAAAATGGCTGACATTTTAATCTTTAATATCCTTTGGTTTGCCTGCAAATTAGCCTACTAACCTCGTGTTTTAGTTCAAAAATCTAAAGAATATTTAACCTTGAACTAGGCTAGTGAGGCTAATTTGGATGCAGACAAAAGAATATGAAAATCTCGGCCATTTTGCATAAGGCCTATTTGATCACCTCTTCTGTCTGCTGGAAAACGTTGTGGCGTTTGATAAAGAATTATAGTCAGTGCAAAAATAAAACGCGACTTCCTTGGATTGAAATTCCTAGACGTTTGGTGTTGTCGACTTGCAGCGTTTTACTGTAACTTTACTTAGCATAAGTCACTTCTTTATTGGAATATTGTTGCGCTGTAATAGATAGTCCAAATTGTTCAGACCCATAGTCCAGTCCAATCTTAAACTTCCATTGGTCCAATACTCCAAAACTTTCGACCCCAAATCAACAAATATGTGGGATTTTAAATAGAAGCGCTTTAGCAGATATCTGAAGAGGTGTCAAAAGAGTATTACGTCGCAGATCAACACAAGAATTTCCTTGATGCAGCTTGCCGAGTCATGAGACCAATTCATACTAAAAATATCTGAAGAAATCACGCAAAGTCAGCATATAAGTAAACGCAATTTGTTTACAAAGAACATTTCATATCTCGAGGAGTTGTAAGGTGGCTTAAATAGATGGCGAAAAGACCGATCGCAACAAGTGTGTTAAATGCAGCGGGCGGAGAATTCGCGTGGGAGGATGTTTGGTCAAATCCTCTAAACTCCAATCGCCACGATTTTGAGAAAACCTATACTTTATTTCATCAATCGCTCCTGATTTCTTAGAAAATGTTCAAAATCCCTACCTCGTCTTAGACCAAAAGGAAAACACTCCAATTATGTCAGGTCAAGCAGTTCAAAAACTTCACTCTATTTTGATTCGGGCAGCAAGGCTCATATCATACGTCTAGGGTTGAGCCTACTATTTTAGTGAATCCCTCACACCCACCCCACCCCACCCCACCCCCAAGAAAGCGTCTGAAATTGAAAGTACAGTGATTTCGAAGCAACCAGCCAAAAATGTTAAGAGAACGAAATAGCGCCCGCTAGGCCGGAATGGATACTCCAAACAAGTCTGGGCATCTTATGGTGCATACCAGCAAATGTAGTATTTAATCGTGATCGCCCTGACGTAGACAAGAACAGAAGCCCATTTGTTACGCACAGAACCGAGAGAATAGAGCTCCATAGTTAGGTAAGGAAAATCCGTTTTGGGGTTTAGCATTGGTTTACACTATTTAGGCCTAAGCACTGATTTGAAAACGGTTAGCTTTCATTTGTTGTGATGGTTAGCTAAAAACAACGACAACAACAACAACAACAACAACAACAACAAAACAAACAACTTTATTACGCATTTCTGAGATAAGGTAGGGTAAGATATTTCAGAGTGACAGACGCGAGACGAGCGACGAAGTGTCGAGGAAACGACTTGTCCCAGGAAAACAAACTTTGAGAAAGAAAGTCTTCCGTGACAGATCAAACTGTGTCAGAGTACACAAATATCCCTTCTGAATGCTAGAAAACGATCTTCTCACGAAACAATAACTCAAGTATTTTATTTTTCCCAAGTGTTTTGTTGGGTATGAAGAGCCCTTCTCGTCTCGTACGTGCATGGCATATTTTCCCGCTAAACATTGACTTCAGAAGCTGTTTATAAATAAACATTCCAGGATTAGAACGTCTTTCACGCAAACCACAGCCTATATATAGCCAATAGATATTATATCAAAGAGATCATTTACTACAAAATCCAGTATCGATTTATAATCCTACAAAACTACACTGAAATTAAATAAACATCACCGTGATGGCATTAATCAGAGCCACGGTTACGTTCGCTCACAAGTTAAACATCATTTATTTATTTATTTATTTTTAGCCCAATTATTGAAAACACAAATGACGTGATATTAAAACAATCCCCGACAGCCTCCATTTCACTTTTATTTCAGTCTGGCTGAATTCATACACACCCAAAAGTTAGAAACATTCCGAAAAAAATTCGAATTTATTAAAGTAACGAGCTTGTATTAGTCGCTGACTCGGTTCAACGCATACTTTTACGAGAGTTTAATTTTCTGGAAACACTTGTCTTTGGGAAAGCTTATTGGAGTGAATTTTGTTTTTCGAAATTGATGGTCGGGCTTGACAATATAGGGAAAGCTTTAGACACAGTTGCAGCTAACTCTAACCCGGTCCGGCATGCTAATACATTCCGGGGGACTTGTTACCAGGTGAACATTTACATCGGAGATTTGAGCGGGCTTATCTTTTTCGGAATTTTCAAGTTAATACTAATACGATGTACCACTAAATATAGGAAAATACTGCTCAACACCAGTTTTTTCATGTACAATACAATTCACAGCACCGTGGTGCAATACTGCTCGATAGTTCTCATTTACTTAGAGCCTCGACAGACTAGATAAGCAGTTGTCGACAGCTATCTGTATTCGACAACTTAGTATTAGTGCTTGATAGAGCTTCTCGAATTTTCCACACCCTATAAAGACCAAAGTGATCGATCAAGTTGTTTTTGTCTGCGAGAGTTTGGCAACTGGCGCTACTGCGCATGTCAAACCCCTGACAACGAACACTGAAGATGGTGTAGATTCGCGTAGCTGATTTGTTATCAATAACTTGGTTCACACACTGGACTTTTTGTTGTTGGCAACGTTATATGATCGACAACTAAATAGTATGCATAGGCAGCATGTATTAGTACATCTTAGCAGTATGCAGGATGTTTGTCTCATGAACCTAGTGTAATGGCCTTAGCTCCCACGAGTCCCCTGTAGCTCAGTGGTAGAGCATCCGAACTAGTAATCGGAGGGTCTTAGGTTCGACTCCTAATAATTTTTCTCCGAGTATGCCTGTGTCATTTACTGTTTAATACATCATTCTCAACTAAATAGTTGTCGATAACGTTTTTTAGTTGGTCGGGACCCAACCGGCGAATAATATAATAACTTTCCTCTTAAAAAAGTGATCGAAACTCTCAGGGAACGCTGATTAGATCAAACTGGGTCGGAGTCTTGGACTGAAGCAGGTAAACAAGTCATTTCCTTCCGCACAACGTGTCCAAATACTTCAGAAAAAAAATCTGTATCGTAAACGTCCAATATTAAACAGCGGCGATTAGCTACCTGAACACTTTTTCGAGTGCTAATTAGCCGCATACCTAAGAACTAAAATAGCAATGGCCTGTAAGAAATGCTGTGATATTGGTAAAGTTTTTCATATCGGTCTATTGGTTTAACTGCATATCCAAATTCCAGGGATGGAGGGGGAGGCATATCTAAAAAAGGAAACGATGTTGTCCCACACAAAACGATTTTTAGTCCAGTTACTGGTCTAAAATACGGTAATGACTGTTGGCCTTTTCTGTTTGAAAGTGGTGGTTTAGCTTGGACAATGCATGGGAAAAGACATTATATAATAGGGAATTGTTTGAAATTTGCTGTCATGAAGATCGCTTATTTTGAGGTCAAATATTGGGTTGGTGCTCCCATATCTCAGCAAAATTCCTTGGGGTTTAAGCTCCCGGGATTGTATAAGGGGCATTTTGTTGAAGCCCCTGGGGTTTGTATAAAGGGCATTTGAAGAAGCTAACCTTCAGGAATTCTGGATCGGGTAGCTGGTGATGAAAACGTAACAATTAAATTCCATATCAATTTTGTAATCAGCAGTTTTATTCACAAGCATCTTTTTAACATTAGGGAAAGAATATTTACAAGCATTACCAAAGCCACCACCATGTCAGTGTAAAAAGTACCAAAAACGTGATTTTTGTGGGTTACCAATATCGTTAGTAACTCTTCAGTTATGCTAAGAATTCTGTGACTGTCACTTTTAAATTGTTTTCATAAATGCGACTTTAAATTAGCAACAGAGTATTGGCTTTGTGAAAGGTTCAGTAACACGCTTGGCAAACCTGCTAGCAGAACTTGTGAACGATTATTTTCAGAATAAACAAAGCAACGTTTTTCATAATTATAAGGAATAACGGAGTACGATGAAGCTACTAAGAATAACTTCCTGTTTTATCTCCTTGTAGTGAATATAAGCCTCATTTTTTTCGTGTTGGCTTAACGCGAAGAAGATCACGAAAAATTGGAACAACACAGACCCCACGCATTGACCCACGCTAAGGATGACACGGAAATGCGTGAAGCTTTTCAAATTTTTTTAAGAGAAGATAAAAAATAAAATAAATAAAAATAAGCCTCTTTTCTTGATCTCTAAATGCCTTGCCTTCAATATCATTCTCGAAATAAAACCCTGCTAGCTAGTCCCTGATTTCTCGAGTTTCATGAGCGTTTTAAGTCTCCAACCGTCAAGTGCTTTACCTTTTCTAATATTTGTTTTCTGAACGCAACCTAACCGCAAGTTTTCCCACACTTACATGTCGGTACCATATACATATCCAATAAACACCTAATTATTATGTTTTCTGAACTCCTCTTTTGTGATAAATCCCCTTTCTAATCATATCAGCTGATGTAGAGCGTCCCAGTTCAAGGAATTGAATAAAAAAATTAATTTAAATCCTAGATCACGTAATCTGTTAAAGGCCTCTTCAAGAGCGATTTTCATTTTAGTTTATTTTAGGATGGCCTTAATTTTTGGTATTAGGATTCTTTAGGATGTAGTTTAGTTTAGTTTTGTGGTTAATTTTAACTTTTCTCTCGAAGAAACTAGCTTATCTTAGCTATTCAAAAATTCGAGTTCAAAGAAAGGTTTATGTATGTATGTGTATGTTGTCTTGGAGGACGACTGTAAAATTTTTTAATATAAAGCCGAAACTAAAGTAATTGCCTTGACCAATCAAAACAGACGTAAACAGCGCAATGAGCCAATCAGAACTCAAAGAAAATACATATACCTAATACCAGGCGTAAAGCGTGGGAAAAAGCGTGCACGCATCACGATTGGTTTTGATTTTACTTCTCATTGGTTGAGAAATGGCGCGAGTTTTCCCAACCAATCACAGGGTGCATTAAAGGAAAACCAAGGGAAACGTTAAAAAGATTGACACTCAACTCAAAACTGCTCCAAAAAGCAGAAAGAAAAATTTAAGATACCGTTGTTTCGTCGATTTGGCCGTGAGCAAGAGAACTTGGACTCTTGGTTCGAGAGTCATCGTTTGCAGTTCGAATAACATTTCGGAAAGCCGATCAGGATGAAGGTAACGATGTGGACATGATAGAAAACTATTTGAACGTAAAAGTTTCAAGAGAAACCATTAGTTAATTGTCCGTTAGACTAGTACGAGCAGTCGTTCTTCAGCCAGCTTCAACCCTTCTAGCCCAGCATCTAATATAACCATCAGCCTTACGTACTTACTTACTGTATGTATAAATTTTGGTATAAAATTTTAAAGAAACTTACTTCAGTATCTCTCACTACCTGCGACTCCATTCACCCTTTGATGGAATGACGGTCTCAAAAGCTAATACAAATGTCAGCTTTTTCTAAACCGGGAGAGAAATCTAAAAACACCGGCCATTTATTAGTACAACCTCTGTTTTGTTATTAGTCCGAGGGCCGTTCTGTCATGTCTGATCAGAGAAAGCTTCGATTCATTACACTTGTTATCCCACTAATGCGTATTCATAGGCCCTTTTAAATTACATTATTTCCGCTTCGTACGGGGGCGAGGTGCAAAATGTGTGCAAACTGTAATGTTTGTGTGCGGGAAAAAGAGGGGCTATATCGATCGCAAATAATATTATGGCAAGTCTTCCGCACAGCCCCATAACTCAAGTTTTGGCCCGACATCTTGTCAACTCTATACACGCTTGCCGTGTCTAGAAGAGGGTTAGTATGACAGTGATGTACGAGTAATTTATGTATGGGCTGTGCGGAAATCTTTCCAATATTATTGGTGTTCTTGCGTTTCTTTACGTTTGTTTTTAATTTTATTTTCTGCGAACGTGACCCGGAAGAATTTTGCTGTGAGCCGATCAAAGAAGGGAAAATAAGAGATGGTAAATTGATATTTTCTACCGAAGGTACCGGTAATCAAACAAAGACTCACAAAACACAATTTGTGATGCGCAGAGTTGAAACAAATTTTAATTACACTCAATTTATGGCTTTCGAAACTGATAATGTGGAGTTCCGACAGAATTGACCACCCATGAGAAGAAACGTTTTTCATTATTAGGTTCATGTTTTAGGCAGCAACAAAAAAATGTAATGGCTGTTACCAAGTTGTTGCTGTATGAATCTTCAAGTTAATGAACCTCCGAAAGTGAAAGTTATCAAAAGCGACATGCGACATCAAAAGCATGTATCTAGATTTTTCTGTGATGGCGTTACGAAAACAAAAGCATTTTGCAGAAGATTTTAGCATCTCGGAAGTTAGCGCTCTACTTTATTAATGTAGCGGGAAAAAGCAATCTAATAATAAATAGGCCATCTCCGAGTTGCTTTGAACCTCATTATGAAAGCGAGTCCTCTTTTGTTATGAAAGTTAGTTTTCATTCATGTATAAACAAAACTAATTTTCACATAAAAAAAACTTTGTATTTAGCCTCGCAACTCGGAAATGGCCTATCAGCTAGCGTGCTTGGACATTTATTCATGAAATGTAAGATGTTCTATAAAGTTGAAATGTTTTATACTTTCGACAATACTAGATCGCCTATTTGATGTCAAATTTTCGAGACACTGATGGATGATTTTTTTATGGACACTGTTATTGTCGCAAGATGGCGAAAATGACAGTTAAGTTATTTATTTCAATTTTTTGTCCTTTTTGTTTTTAGCTCCAGATGATAATAAGCTGCTATTCAGTGAGAAAAACAAACCCAAAAGCAAAAGCAAAAACTCTACGAAAAAAGAAGTATTTAAACTTTATTTTCATTTTCCTTCTGAATCAATCCACCGTACTGAGAAATATGGCGACTGACACATTTACCCATAATTCTTAGCGTACGAAAACCTGAAAACGCTCATAAGATCGTACAGAAAAAATTCTAAAAACTTGAAATCTTGCACTCACAATGTTGTTAGTACAGAGACGAATTTCGCAAAAAGTATGGCTTTAGGGGCTGTTTACATGGAAGAAGGAAGATCCTAGTACTAGGAAGATTCGAGAAGGCGGAAAAACTTTTCGTTTCCTTTACATGCAGAAATTTCGGCTGAAGTGGTTACCAAGTGGAGAAGCAAAAGAAGATTAACTGTTAGCCTTGAGCAGCTGATAGCCCGGCTGCCGCCGTGTTTGTTCTTTTTGTCCCTAGTACTAGGATTTCCCGAGCGAAAGTAGTTTACATGGTGCTGGGATCTTCCTAGTGCTAGGATCTTCCCATCTCTCAGCTAGGAAGTTCCTTTCTCTAGGAAGATCCTAGCGCTAGGGCCAAGTACAACTTTTTGCATGTATATAAATTGAATAGAGAAAACATATGGCGCTAGGATGATCCGCCCTCTAGGATCTTCCTAGTGCTAGGATCTTCCTATCTCTTAGCTGGGAAGTTCCTATCTCTAAAAAAGATCCTAGCATACATAGACATAGACATATCGATCTATGGTAGAATAAATATAGTTAAAACCCTTGCTTTGTCGAAACTAACCTTCGTTTGCAGCGTATTAGATACACCGGACTCCTTCACAGGCGAAGTCAACAAAATAATTTTTGATTACCGTGGAAATACAAAAATCCGAAAGTTAAAAAGACCACAATCTTGAAATGCAAAAAAGAAGGAGGTCTTAACATGACTGATTTTGCGCTGTTTGACAAAGCTTTAAAACTGTGTTGAGTAAAACGCTTGTGCTCGGATGAATTGTCCCCTTGGAAAATCATCCCTACATCCCTCCTTTGCAATGTTGCTGGGAACCTTCTGTTTCGTTGTAGCTACGACGCTAAGTATTTGAAATTAAGCGAACAGCTTCCATCTTTCTATAAAAACTTAATAATCTACTGGCAGGATTTCCGGAACTCGGACGCCCCACAATCTAAAGGGGAGGTGCACAACCAAATAATTTGGAACAACAAATTTATCAAAATAAATAAAGTGTCAGTGTTCATCCGGAGCTGGCACCGTGCTGGCATTCAGCATCTCTCTTCATTATTAGATGGATCTGAAAATAACTTCCTCACTGTCAACAACAACAAGTGCAATACCGCACCAGTGGAAAGATCGCTTAAACATTTTAGATCCAGAAGAGACTGTTACTAACCAATTAGTCATTGAGAAGTTGACCTGTAAAACGATTTATAACTCGTTATTTAGTCTTAAAAATCTTCCGCCCCCCACAGCTGACAAAAAGTTAACAGAGTGCGGTTACGACCTTAATCAGCGTCGCATAATTTACTCTCTACCGTTTTGCGCTACGAAAGAAATCAAATTAGCGATTTTTCAGTACAAGATTATCCACAATATACTTTGCACCAATAGCCTATTGTACAAAATGAAGAAGACTAACTCGGCGGAGTGTCCCTTTTGCATTAATACCGATCAAACAATTTTGCATTTGTTCGTCAGTTGCCCCCAGGCCCAAGCCTTCTGGTCTGAATTTTTGGTTTGGTACAACTACCGTTGTAAGACGACAGCTACCCTAACAAAAAACAATATTATATATGGTCTAGTAGACAATTTTACTTCGTGTTTAACCCTCAACCATCTCGTTCTTCTTGGAAAATATTTTCTGTAGAAATGTGCAATTAATGAAGCTAGACTTCATTTCGTGGACTTCAGAGACTTGGTGCAGGACAAAATTGATCTGGAGAGATATATAGCAGTACAAGCAAAGAAAACTAGTGTGTTCTTTAAAAAATGGCAATTTTTCCTTTAATGCTACATAGCCACGTTTAAGTATCATGTCGCGTTACCTCTTCTTCTATCTACGGTTAGCCTTATATTGCTGAATATCTTGTTTCTATAAGCAGTATAGTTAACTTTGTTCTTTATGCTCGTTATTTCTCTCTCTCACCAAAGATACGACTCCCGATAACTCGAACCTTCAAGGGAAATTAAAAAAGGTTCGAGTTATCGGATGTTCGAGTACTTGTAACATTGTAACATAACGCATAATAAAAATTAAAAAAAAAAAAAGATCCTAGCGCTAGGGCCAAGTACAACTTTTTGCATGTAAACTGAATAGAGAAAACATATGGCGCTAGGATGATCCGCTCTCTAGAATCTTCCTAGTGCTAGGATCTTCCTCCCTCCATGTAAACAGCCCCTTAAAGGACCCTAGTCAGCCTCTGCCATTTTCGATGCCATCGAAATTATTGATATTGCATAGTGAAGCGAAATCTTATTGTTTTACTGTAAGTTGTGTTTCTGGAAGTATGTTTCATTATCTTTAGTAGTTCGTTTATTTCGACATACTGCGAATAAAATATAATAGCCAAACTCTCGCATATAAACAGAAACAAAGGTGTGGCTGACTAGGGCCTTTAATTCCTTTTGCCTATTGGCTGTGCTGAGGAATGTACAGCCGTACGGAGATTTAGACCGCTTTTGCTTATGTATGTTGATTCGTCTACGTCGTCCAATCAGTGACTAGGCAGTATTCACCAGCGTCGTACCCAGTTTTCTTGGCGCTCAATTAAATGTGCCACTGGGGGTCAGGAGATTCTCCTGTGGGAACCCCCGTTGATCTGATCGGGAGGATGAGCTTGGTTAATGTTCGTGACAGGGCAGAAAGGTACAGAAAAATCTATTTGTGTATGGTTATAATAAAGTATCAAAGCTAACAACTCGTGGGGCCAGCATAACATATTTAAGAATCACAAATGGTAGAATGGCTATAAAAAGTGATGGAGGTGAATTTGATCCAGGTGAAAGCCTTGATCGAAGACAAATCAAGGTATTGAAATCGGGATCCCCGCATTGCAAGTCGGATCACAAGTACCTCATCAAGCTCCAAGCATGTCCAATCTTTAATTAATCGCGCATCTCGAAAAAAACATCCGTATGTGTTAACTGTAAAACCACAGAACAAGATGTGAATATTTTACGTATTTGTTTTTATTTTAATTGCTGCTGTTGCTTCGTAAACTTTGTTAGTATGTCAATTTGTAAACACCAAAATTTATTTGCATTTAGTTTAACTGATATAGTCATACCTACCCGCCTCGACTAGTTTTAGCTATTTACGGGTAGGTATATACCTAACTTGTAACTGTCTGTTTTTTTTTAATGAAGTGTTGTTGTTAATAAAGTGTTAATATGTATCACTGATGGAGGAAATTTTGCGTTTTAAAATGAGTTGGGCTTAGCAAACTGAAATCAGCTTAAAACGGCTTGTAACTAAGCAAACAGCTTAGCCCTTACGTATACATTCCAGGGGCTTATATCAGGGAAGGTTAATCACAAGGTTGTTTATATTTGAGATTCGGGGTCTTACTGTTGCGAATGGGGCTCATTTTCGTAGACGCTTAGTCAGAGTTTTAGGACACTCGTTCCCTGAAATGTGCGCCGATATGATGCTACGAAACAAGACCGACATTCAGCGAGAACAGTCTGTCTTGTTGTCACCTTCAATTCGACGTCACTTGCTTTCGCTGCGGCTCAATGTAATTCGCTCCAAGAGTTCAAGTGAAAAGAAAGCTCTTCTCCAACGTTAACCTTGAGATAAATTACGTGATGGCTTTAAGCTTGGTATCTTTATGCTATGAATGCCGAGTCATGCGGCAACTTAACATTCCGAAAATAATAAGCTTCCAAATCCGACACACAAACATCAAAACGATAATAATCCCTGCGAAAAATTGTGTTAAGCTGAAGCGTAAGCTATAAAAACAACCCCTAGCCACCATAAGCACCTAAAAATGTGCTCTCATGCAAGGAGTATAGATCCAGGAAGTTGATCTGACTGCCTTGTCTCAGGTCTCTGTCTACTTCATTGACTGATAAAACCGAGCATATATTCTATCTCATCAGTTTGTTAATCAATTAATTTAACGTCACTTGTGGCCAGCGGAGGAAACAGAAACAGTTACGTGAAACAGTTACGTAATGTTTAAAAAACGAGCAGGAGTGTTTTATCGGGATTTCTCAAACTCAATAATAATTCATCAAGCCAAAACTAAGCAAATCACTACCGTGAAGGAGGTTTAAAAATGTGATCTTAATTATCATAAAATTTTGTGAACTTTTGCTTCGAATTTCTCCAAGAATTATCAATAGTTTGAGAAGATATATCAAAAACTCGAAAGAGTGTTTCCTCCTATTTCCAAACACCTCGAAGTTGGTTAAAAAAAACTCGGCTGGGCCTCGTTTTTCCTACCTACTTCTCGGTGTTTGGAAATCGGAGGAAACACTCTTCCTCCATGGATCTTCCTCGTGTTTGATCTATTACTTAAAACCACGAGGCGCAGTCGAGTGGTTTTAGACCCGATAAAACACGTGCTGCGAGTTTTTTGAACAG
Organism: Pavona decussata; assembly: GCF_977016875.1. Lineage (NCBI taxonomy): Eukaryota > Metazoa > Cnidaria > Anthozoa > Scleractinia > Agariciidae > Pavona > Pavona decussata. The sequence continues at coordinate 740,625 of NW_028145783.1, forward strand.
CTTCAAAAACAGTATTGAAGCTGGGTTTGTCACCAGGTGGGTACATTAAAAAATTATTTGGAAATACAAACAAAGTTACACTGGTGGATTAAAAGCGTTCTGAAATTATTTACAATAAAAATGTTCCCGACGTTTCAGTCGCAATCACGGACCTTCTTCAGGGGAAGTGAAAGAAAAATTATGCAGAAACACGGTGAAAGATACAACCCCCCTTGCAGAATCTGTACGGTGGTATAGCACAATTCAAAACGTTAGTGGGACCTCTGAGCCAATTAAGAGAGTTCTGGAAAACCATGGCATCAAAGTGGCATTTAAACCCTATCAGACAATTAGCAAGATGTTTCCAAAACCGAAAGACCTAATGGATAACGAAGATGCTCGTGATCCCGTTTACGACATTCCATGTGCTAACTGCAGCAAGAGTTACGTTGGCGAAACGCAGAGAAAATTCATAACAAGAAAAAGCGAACACCAAAAGGCTGTCGCACGGCGACAAGGCGAAAAATCAGTACTTGCAGACCACGTGATAAAAACAAATCACGAAATCGCGTGGGATGAGGCCACAATTCTCAGGACTAGCAATAGTTGGCACTAAAGAAAGATTCTCGAGGCCTGGGAGATTGATTGCGCCAAAGACCCACTCAATCGAGCCGACGGGGCGTTACTCCCCAAGGAGAATTTTTACTTGACTCTCGCTAACAAGAAAAAATGACTCATATCCTGAATTTTAATCAGCGTCTTGTTTTATAACTGTGCTTCTGCATAATTTTTCTTTCACTTCCCCTGAAGAAGGTCCGTGATTGCGACCGAAATGTCGGGAACATTCTTATTGTAAGTAATTTCAGAACGCTTTTAATCCACCAGTGTAACTTTGTTTGTATTTCCAAATAATTTTTTTTTTAAAGCTTCAAAAACATTCCTGGAAAAGCGTGTGTCAATAGAGTTCATAACAATTATGCTTCTGTGAACGTCGGAAATTAGCATACGAAGCTATACGAGAAAAAAACCGCATACTAACGACCAACGAGGAGTGTTTTATCAGTTGATAAAACACCGCATACTAATGAGGAGGAGGTTTATCGATATAACGTCACTGCACATGTTGTATTATCGACCATTTGATAGGCCAATGGGCTTATGAATTATTTAGAAGTTTTTGAATGAAAGGACAAGCGGAGAAAGCGGGAGACTATTAAATACACGGACCAGGGCTTCGTCCTTGATGATGGTTTTTGATCTGCCGATTGGTGGATGAGCCCACATAACAAAATATGTCCCAATAGTTCCATTCGGTGAAGTTTTCGTTGGGTAGGCCTTACACTTTAACCCCTAATATCAAAGACCAAATTCTCCTATCTTGTCCCCATACTTTTCTTATAAACGTACTGAGAAGAAGTTAAGAAAATTCACCTTGGGTGATCATATATTTAATTCTCATGACCTCAGGGGTTGAATAAGCATGGCATTACAAGGAGAAATTTGATGCTGATCACTGCAATACTGCAAGGACTTTTAAGAAGGGTTAATCGTCTCAAAGATACGTAACAAGAAAAAACAGCTTTTTCTTTTGGTGTAGTATCACCTGACATTTTCTTAACCTGGAAAAATTCATTTTTTGTGTTTTCTCAGAGAGAAGAAATGCCAGTTTACGCTGAAAAATAAGGCCACCAGGGTTTTCGGAAAGCCAAGAGCAGCTCGTAAATTTGGAGAATGAAATTCTTTTCGGATAAAATGTTCTGTGACTTAACAACTCTGAACGGGAGTGTTCAAAGATATCCCTTTTGAAGGTCCATACACAACCTCAGAAAACAATAAATTTTTCTTAGGTTTTTTGTTTCACATATGGGGCACAGTGTTTTCATTACCCTGCTATCAGAGGTTTCTTTCTGGGAGGTCTTTTCGCATGTACAAAGTCTTTCGCGTCTCTTGTATTTCGAGTAAACAAGCCGACTACACGAAATACTAGAGACGGAAACGACTTCGTTCATGCTAAAAGACTTACCAGAAAGAAACCTCTGCCAGCATCGATTCGACCTTATTTGGCCTACTTTTTTTGGCGCCAGGGAAATTTTAAAAGTCACGTGCGCCAAATTTTTCCCAACCTATAATCATAAAACATTTACATTGTTGTTGTTCTTAAAATCTTGCTTTAGCGTTTTACTGGCCAAGAGAGATCTGGGGCTTTGAATGCAAGACAGTTGTATTTTTGTGTTGGTCTGTTTATACGAACAAGCGCGGTCTTCAAACGAAAGGTCTGGGGCGAGTATCCAGAGAGTAAGACTAGGGAGAGACCAATCTTCTTCTCAGAATACCACTTTAACCCCCCACCCCCACCCCCCCCCCCAAAAAAAAAAAAAATGTAATAACAACGCTACACTCTTCCCAAAATGACCACTATTGTAAATCTTCATCACAAAATAAATATATATTTTAATTCCACAATGAATTTAAAATGACCAACTATACACAAATGTTAATGAGGCAAGATGAAAGACCAGCTATCTAGTCCAATTATCAGGCTTTTCAGCGTTGGGTGGGGAGGGTGGTGCAGGGGAAGAAACCACCTCTCCTCCCCCTCCCCCTAAGAAGGGTGAAATACATTGAAAACCTCATTCAATTTACCATCTGGAAAATTTGCCCACAACAATTTTGACTCACCCATGGGAATGCTTTCCATGTTAGAGGACTATTCAATTGAATGACATAACTAAAATATGTGCAAATCACCACTGTAACCAATTACAGCAAACGAAAACAACAAAACGATCCAACATTATTAGAATTTGAAGCAAATGCAATTAAATGGTGTAACCCATGAGAAAAAGCCTGCAAGAAACCCATTATTGGTTTTGGTTCTAATTTATTGAACAAGATATATTTTTTTTACTGATCAATATAGAATGTAGTAAAATACAATCAAGGTAGGGGCGAAATAACTTTCAACACTTACTAATAATTAGTGACTTCAAAAACAAGTAAATCACCTTAAAACTGGCTGTGTTGGATGCTGTACATTGTATTAATTTATTGTGAATGCGAGGAAGCCTAGCCTGTGATAGTCCTTCCTTCCTTTCCCGTTGTTATGGGCGCATGGTGTTTGCACGTGATAATTAGCTATTCCACCAATCAGGTTTCGGGCTTTTGCTTGCCATGAAACCAATCACGGCTCGATATCTTGACGTGTCCCGCGTAAATCTCATGGGGTTTTTCCTCCATTCAGTATATTTGAGTATTCCCTTCAAGATCAAGATGAAAATCATTAAGCAGGGCTAAGGTACCGTTGAATGCTTTATTAGAAATCTCCTTGCGAACTGCAGGAGTCGCGTTGGCCCGTCAACACTTTTAAACACATCTTGATTTGTTCTGTCGGCCCCACGCAGTCACCGAATAAAACGTGAGCTGTGATTGGACAAGTGGTAATGGCGCGACTGGCTCCAGGATATGGAAGCAAAGTTGTGATTGGTCAACAACGGGAAAGAAATGTGGTTTGAAGTTTAGCAGCCGTTAGTGGGGAGGAGCGTTGCGTGACGACACTAAAAACGGCTGCGAGGGAGACTAAGCCTGCAAAAGCAGACACCTTTTTGCTTTGATTTCACCCATTGGGTGAAAGGTCGCCACACCCCTTCTGGCCTCTGCTTCACTCACTGGGTGAAAAGTGCAGACATCTATTACAGCTTTTTTTCACCCAGTGTGTGAAACAAAAGCTGGAAAAGGTGTCCACTCTTGCAGGCTTGAGGAAGTCTTACTGTGGTTGAATTTGTTGTGGGCAAGTTTGTTCATGGGCAAATCCACTGGCTGCCAGTTTGGTAACCAATCTTCACTTCACCTTCTTACTGATGCTTGCCCCAATGGTACCAAAACAAAACAACAACTGGCATTTCCAAAAAACTGGCAATTGAAATGATAGCATTAAATAGGTTCCAGTGTGAAGTTCTAACATAAACCTGTATGATATATAAAAGTCTTATAGGAACTGTAATAGACGCTGTACAACTACTCAACACATTTTATAAGCAAGTACCTTCTCCAAGGGTGTGCTTAATAATCAGTGTCAATACTCCATGATAAAGCTTGGGCATCCGTAATAAACAATACTATTCAGCAATCTCAAAATGCTGGAGAACCCTCAGCTGGCTACCTACTGCTTAGATCACACTAATTTTCCACAAGACCCTTTTGGACTAAGCTTTTTCTTCCCACTACTGCCGTTATTTTGCCTACTACTGTACAAAACATTTTGAGGACTGGTATTACTTATTTGACATGATAAAGAGATTAAGCAAATGGCAGAAATGACCACGGGTGCTTACCATTTACATGGAAAACCTGGAAATTCCAGTTGGAAAATCAAATGGTACACATCTTTCCATTTGGAATACTTCTGAAATTATGGGCTTCTGGTCAAAGTAATGCATTTTTATTACTCCTTTTGGGATTTACAGCTGATGTTCATACTTTTTGCATGTTATCCATCTTCTGTTAAGACAAGCTAAATTATTTCGTATTTATGCCGAAAATTTCCATCTGGGTGGTTTGTGTAAATGGTAAGCACCCCATGTCACCTTGTGTACCCCATATTTGCCACTCGCTGTTTGAAATGTTTTAGTAACATTGAGTAGTTTTGCATTAGCATCAAAGGTCAGAATTATTTTGGACTATTCTCATCTGTGTAATACATTTTTCAAGAGGACATAAATGCAAATCTCACATTTACTCTTTGCTGTAAATGTGATTTTAAATCTCTCTACTGCTCCAACTCTGGAAAACATAATTTTTTTACAAAAATTGATAGGAATTAAAAAGGGCCACTTAATGATAGACAGAATAACACAACAGCTACATTTGAATTTTTAGTTAACCTTTGCATGAATTGATCAACACTTTCAACCCAATAGTGACTAGCCTATAATTTCTCTTTACAATATCACTAATTAAAGGGGCAGTGTAACCTATTCTTAGTGTCACTCTGAATAGCCAAAAAACGTATTTGTTTCAATGGAATCATTAAGATAATGATTTAGTTTAGTTAACAATAACCCTACTAGTGCACAGAAACTAGTATTCATTATGTTTGGCTGCGGATGGCTAGGATGGAAATGGATTGCAACTTGAAAAAATTAGCCAATGATAACAAAAGGCTGAGTTTTCAGTCTAATGCATTGTAGTGCGCTATGGAGGTACAACTAACACTTTTGCCCTGCTGTGGGCCAAAAGAAACATCTCTGTTAAGTTACAAAAAACCTCTCCGTTAAAACAAAGGGGGTAAATGCATATCGTAATTAATTATTTCAAAGGAATGGGACGTCTAATGGTACGATATCATTTGTTGTGGATTAAATGAGCAAGAAATAAAATTTCTGCCCCACCAAACACGTAAAATAAATTGTTTTGAAAGTTTGGGGTTGAATGAAACTTTCTTCTGATAACTACAATAAAATTTGAAAAAGTTGATGGTTTGCAACACAACTTTTTGTATCCCTGGAGTTGCATTCCTGGAGTGTTTGCTGAAAGTGGACCCCTGCTGCTTTCACAAGCACTGTACCATCTAGCTCAAACCTATGTCTATCTCAAGCAAAAGCCTGTTTTCCTTGGATATGAGGGAACTCAAGCAACAATGACTGCCATGGCAACAGGAATGCCATAGTTCAATGTAAGTCTAATGAGCAAAAACAAGTGTTAAACATTTTAGTACATCAATAATATTTTCTCTGCTGTCTTCAGCAAAGCAACAATGTGAAATGAAATTCAAGGTCTTGGGGAGAACATAAACACATGATGGCAAACTTTTAATTATCTTTCTTTGCTTCCTAGGTCCTTGATTGTTATGTGGAAGAGAGGCTGATGAACACAGTGGAAGATGAGCGGCCCACAGGAAAGAGCGCTGCAACTCCAACAGTCCAGAGACTATCTACAGATGTGACCTTTTTGACAGAGACTCCCGCATTGGACATCCAACCACAAGCAATGCTACTACATGTGCTATGTTTCCTTCTTTTACAAAGGCAAATAAATGATGATGATGATGATGTCATGAACAGCAGAGCAGACATGACCAGAATAACTAGATGCAGACATGTTCAGCCTTGTCTAAAGGAGCCTTAACCAGTTCACCCAGATTGTAGAAGTTGAACAAGTTAGAAGAATTGCAAATAGTTCAAATTCCACAAATTTACATTGAAACTTGCATTTTCATTGGCAGTGGTGTCATTGCTACTTAAGTTCGCCATTGTTTACAATAATTTACCACTGCCTATCTCAAACACCCACTCTCTTTAAAACAACCTCTTATTTCTCCTGAGTGGTCAAGATGGCAGGAGTATACTGTACATTCTACATAATGCTATTTACGATAGCAATCAAAAATAAGAAAAAAATAGAAAATTTCCTGTAAGGAAGTCTAAGATGACTGTAAAACTAAGATGCCTCATCACTGATAAACTGGTGTCTAACAATAATATTGGAAGTCAGATCCAGAAAACCAGAGAGGCATTGTTAATAGAGAATTAAGCACCATGTTTACTGCAAACGGCAAACATGAGATTTGCGTTTATGTTTTCTTGAAAAAATGAGTGCATAGATGAGAATACAGCTGTAGTACAAGATAATTCTGGCCTCTGAAGCTAACACAAAGCTACAGTTGAACCTCTCCACAACGGCCACCTTGGGGACAGAAGAAAGTGGCCGTTGTGGAGAGGTGGCCGTTATGGGGAGGTAGGGGTGTCATATGACACCTTTTTTTCGGGAAGTACAACATGTTTATTGTGCCAAGTTCATGCTTACTGTAGCCTATAATGGCAATCCAATCTTAAATAATAGATATATAGATAAAATACACAATAAAACGTAAATAATATTTTGAATCAAAATGTTAACAAGACGAAACAAACAAGGTTCGCAACATTCGCCATATTATTGTAGACAATTTATGCTTACTGCAGCATTTAAATGGAACACAATCAAAATACGTATATCGTTAAAATGGATACAGAAACGTAATGTTCCGAAGATAAATGTCGATTACTGCAACAGTTTATAAAAAGGTGTTTTTTTACAAAAAAGAACTGTACAGGCCGTTGTCTAGAGGTTATTTTGGCAGTTGGGGACGCACTTTAGTGGCCATTGCCGTTGTAGAGAGGTGGCCGTTGTAGAGAGGTTTAAACAAGAGCTTATGTATGGACTGTCTGCCGGGACAAAAAAATGTGGCCGTTGTAGAGAGGTGGCCGTTGTGGAGAGGTGGCCGTTGTGGAGGTTCGACTGTACTCAATTTTTTCTGAGAAACTGAAAACTGCGAGTGATAAATGTTGTGTAAACATGGTCACGTGGTCATTTCTATCGTTTGCCGTTTGCCGCAAACGTGATGCTTAATCTCTCTAATGCTGACTGGAATCAGTTACTGGTACATCAATACAGCACACCTAGATGCAGGGATGACTCCAGTGAATGCTAAAGAATCTCTGACACCCATGGTCATAGAAATGCACTGGGATTGGCTCTTGGATCTTTAAGATGCCGATAACGGAATGCCATGTAAACTCCCAAAAACTGAAAAGAGAAAAAAACAAGAAATTATGATAATGATATACTGTGCTCTAGAAAATACAGTACCACTCAAAAGTAAGGTACCACCCTCTTGCGAGATGCGACTCTTGTCTCGAGAGACGAGAGTTGTGTCGAGACACTTGTCTCTCAAGAGGGTGAAAAAACTGTAATGCTTGACTTTTTTGCAAGAGTTTCGCAAAAACGTCAAGTTGAGTGTCAGTGTTGTTGAAACAGCATGCCACCCTTGTACTGTATGGAAAAGCAGGGTTTTCATTAATTTTTGTGGCGAGAGAGGTCTTAGTAGCAGGCATGACTCATTTAGACTCAGGCTTTAAATGGCTGTTTTCACACTAGAGAGGGATCATCCGTCTACAAGGATTATCCGTGGATAACCCATCTTAATGTGAAAGGGGAGCAGTGTTCATTTTGGATGGATAATCCACCTGATTATCTGTATTTTGAGATGGATTTTGAGGATGAATTAGATGTCTGAGATGGATAATCCACCTTCTATAAAGTTCAGATGAGTTACCTGTCTAGGTGGACGATCCGTCTTTAAGCCTGGTTTTCATTAGTGATACAAGCACAGCTGCAAGCACAAGAGTGCTTATTTCCCTGTTACAATGATCTTGACGCAAGCATAAGAACAAGCACAAGCACAAGCACAAGCACAAGGATCAAAAATTTTCCTTTTGTGCTTGCATCGCCTTCCTTTTCACTTAAGCATGGTGCCTACTAACACAGAGGTATTTTTGCGCAGTTCATGCCTATCCTGGAAAAGCAGATCTTAGCAAGGGCCACTGGAATCCAAAAAGAAAATTGGGGGTAACCATGCATCTTTAGGGATAATCAAGGAACAATTCTAAAAGGGCTAAAATACAGAGCAATGTATAGTATTTTTTCCCAAATTAAAGATTAATTATCTCTGAAAAAAGCATGGTTACCCTCAATTTTCTTTATGGATACCAAGAGCACTTGCTAAGTTCTGCTTTCTCAGCATAGTTTTTAAACCTCGCAAAAATATCCCTATATTAGTAGGCACCATCCATAAGAAACCCAAGTATCTTGAGATGTGCAGGAGGTATGCGCAGTAACAAAAGTAGGCACCGTCCTTAACATATATATGCTGTTATGCTTGTGCTTGTGTTGTGCCTGTGCTTGCGTCGCTTGTGAAAACCAGGCTTTGGCGTGAAAATGGCTAATCTCTCCAAAGGCAGCTAAAATGTTCATGGGTACCAGTAGTTAGGTCCTTGCTTCTAACAAAATGCCTAGTAAAGTTGTCCTTTATTTGTTACTAAAGTAATTAGGAGTGTTTGTTCCTACCCGCTCCCCATAAAAATCTGAAATCAAACTTGCGTAGTCATCCTGGAACTGAAACATCTAATTCTACCTTAATGTGTCAAGCTCAGTGAGCCTACTAACCTCACTTCAAAGTACAACAAAATCCTAGCAGTATGCAGGATGTTTGTCCCATGAACCTAGTTTAATGGCCTTAGCTCTCATGAGTCTCCTGTAGCTCGGTGGTAGAGCATCCAAACTAGTAATCGGAAGGTCTTAGGTTCGACTCCTGATAGGAGCATTCAGATTTTTTCCCGAGTATGCCTGTATCACTTACCGATTAATTCATCATTCTCACTACAATAACATTGTTTCCACATTTGTACCGTGTACAGCAATGTTATAAATCTTTTTATTTATTTATTATTTATTTAAGTATAACATGTCACAATGACCCTTTAATCATTTCATGCTCAAATTAACAAAACAGCAAACAATTTTCATGTTCTATTTCTTTTATGTTTCCATTATACAAACTGAAATTCTATTCATTCCCAAGACCACTAACCCGTCTCCTCTTGCTGCTTTCAAAAATAAAGAATTATTTTTTAATAATTTTTTATTTACGGTTTCTTGTCTGAATAGTTGTGATCTTTGAGTGTCTTTTTTTTCTTGTTGATCCAAATTCATACATGTGGTAGGCCATTCAATCTTGAACCTTGAGAGGAAACTTAACATTATTATTTTTTAAAGCCTTGTGGCTTTTTTTTAGGTTTCTTCACCATTTCTACTTCCTTTGCTTTGTTTGAAATTTATGTTTCATAAATCGGTATTGTGCACTTCCCCCCATGGAAGGTTTTTGTCCCCCCCTTTCCCCCAGGAAATCCCAGTTTAGCTTCATACTTTGCTTCTAAAATTTGTACTTTTAAGCCCCTTCTGTGGGGGTGGGTATGGATTTTTTTTCTGGAACTGCACATTATTAAGTATGGCAAAATAAAATTAAAAGAAAACATGAAAAAACTAAAAGCTTATGGAGCAGAGGCAATATTATTTTTATTTGAGTAAGTTATACGTACTCACCAGTGTAAAACTAAAGAAGAGACCAACACCCCCAACTGCGTCCTTTATGGCCAACAGACCATCTTCACACATGCGATAACATGTGTTACAACCCTTTAAACATGAATACATGTGGGTCTCATTCTTTGTACAACAGGCAAGCTGAAAAATCACAAAAGCCATCAATTGAAAGTTTGGCAAATTCACACTGAAATTCAAGACAAGGAACTGACTAGAGGTATTTTAATTGAGCAGTGTTACATAATAATTTAAAAACAAGGCATTCTGTGGAAGGTTTCTTTTTCAGGTCATAGGTCACAACTGCAGGTCACCATGATAATTGTATATAACAGCATACCGATGACGTCATCCGGATAGCTATCCCCTATAAAGATCAGGATGCTGCAGTGTCTGTCAAACAGCAACTTAGAGATCTTAGCAGCAAGGTGGGAAAGACCATTCAACCTGTGTTTACTAGCCGTAAGCTTAATCAAGATCTAAGCCTGCGTGAGCCCAAGCCCAACATTGTAACCCAGCAATGTGTTGTCTATTTATTCAAGTGTGACCTGTGTGATGCAGGTTGTTGGGTATACAAAGGGCCACCTTCACACGCGCGTTGAGGGACACCGTCAAAAGGTGTCATCAATCTGCAAGCATTACTACAAAGAACATAACACTGCTGTTCCGAACAATTTCTTAGCAGGCTTCAATGTGCTCAAGAAATGCATGAACAAATTTGACTGCCTTGTCAATGAAATGTTGTATATTCAAGAGCTTAAACCAACATTGAATGTGCAGTCCGATTCTCTTCGTGCGAAAGTATTTAAGTAATTAGCTTGCCGCTATGTTATGCAAATTCGCTTCAACTTAGCCTTTACAAACCGCTTTTTATCATTAATTATGTACCTTGATAATGGCGCAAGATGCACCGAAACGTCGGTTCCTATCACTCATATTTCTTGTTTCATGTATTTCTAAATCATTTCTTTAAAGTTTTATTGGCTGTAAAATTAGACCATCATCTGTTTTGTGGTTTAGTGGGTCCTTTTCAAGTATAGTAGTATTGACCACAAACCCCTTACTACATGTACTTGCAATACAACGTAATTACCCCTGCACACGATGGATGACCTTCTGGTCCTTCTGTGATGGTCATGTTTTCAAAGCCACAACATTTCCCCCACTGTTGCAAGTCACCCTTCGTTTGATTACTCAAAGTTTCCCAGCCTCTCTTCAACAGTGCTTTCCGCTGGCTTGATGTTATAGCAAGTGCCGCAACAGACACGCAAAAGAGAATAATGAATATGATGACCATAACTGCCATGTACTGACAATAGTTAAGGATTAAAAGGATAACATTTTATTACAACGTCTACAACCTTCAATAACACTCTAACCTTTGTAACAGACCCTTCTCCAAAATGGCTGCAACAGACGTGAATGAGTTAAAATTGAACTGAATCAAAAACTGATACCAGCACTGGAAAGAGCTCCTTTACTTTAGTAACCTTGCAAAGTTTCAGCATATTAGGTGTTATATCAGCTTGGGAAATGTAAGATAAAATTTGACAAATTTACAGACGTTTGTAATTAACAGTAAACTATGTAATTTTTAAAGTTGTACAATTGTAACCACATTGTAATTCAGATTAACTGCGATGATGATAGAATTCAACTCCTTTTCTTATTATTATTATTATTATTATTATTATTGTATGACTGGGGCTATATGCCTCCCAGTCATACAAACATCTGTAAGTTTTTCATTTTTCAACTTACATTTTCTCAGCTGATATTACACCTGATACGCCGAAACTTTGCAAGGTTACTAAAGTAAAAGTGCTCTTTCTAGTGCTGGTATACGTTTTTAATTTAACTTATTTGAATTTTTGCCGCCATTTTGGAGAAGGGTTTATTAGACACCATAAAAGTGCAAGTACAAAATAAAGTGTCTTTATGTTTCTTACCTGGCAATCAGTCTGTTGACCGAATTAGAGCAATGTTTGAGCATTTCTTTGAATTTCAAATGTGACCAAATTTCCACTTAGTATAGTTTTTGAGTGAGCCCTTCAATTATCTTTCCATTCAATCCTCCTTTTTATTCAAAGTGCACAGCACGTGACAAATAATTATTATAATTACTGTATGATACATGTGTAACCAGCAAAAATCCAGGGCATTTATAAAGGATACAAAAAAGAGAATAATCTGATGATGTTTGATTGCACCATAAATTCCAGCAATGGACATTAACATCATGAAAACTCCACATGCGATTGCACCACCCACTATTGGCCAACTAGTGAACACAGCACTTATTTTTGAGTAAACTGGGACGATAATAAGAGTCAAACCTACAATCTGCAAAATAAAGATAAACAGTTTGATGTTATAACAGTGGTGATCTGAAAACATATCTTGAATATGCTCTTATTGATAGACTAGGCCTGACACAATTTTGCATCCCAACTGTATCTAAGATGTCTTACAAACTTATTTTAACAGATTTTAGGGAGCAGGGAGATGGGGGGATTGCCCTCCAAATTGTAAACTGATGATAACAACTTTAAGTGCTGTGGGTTGGTAAGCCCCTCCACATAACATCCTAAATAATGTGGATGTTTTGAACACCTGTGAACAGGGAGACATTGTGGTATCATGGTGGACTTTAGTGAAGGAAAGGAAGATCGATAAGAAGGCAAAGAGGCAACGTTTGCAGCGAAATATTTCTGGAGAACATCTATGAGGAAGGAATTAAAGAAAGTGCATAGGTCTGTTGTGGAATGAAGTCAGAAATATAGCACAAAATATATGCTACATAATGGCAAAAAATTTGAAGGCTTTTGCATCCCTTTCAATGATTTAAGGCCAAAGATGACAATAATGATTAGTGATCATGACATCTTCAAAAGTTCCTTTCTCAATGTCAAATGGGAGAAAGGGAATAAACGTTAGTTTAGACACTTTGGGATAACAAAATGAATAGAAAGAAGGTTGGAAGGTATTATAATCTCTGTTAGAGCAGTTTTTAATTGACTACCCAAAGTTGCTTAAGCTGACAATTATTGCATTTACATGTAGTTTCCAGGGTTCTCATTAGAAGGTGGGACCCGGGTACCAGTACCAGGATACACAAGAGTCAGTACCTGCCTACTTTCAAACTGAACATAAAGAAATTCACTTCAAGTGTAATTTTCTGCCCCGCTACTCTCTTATAGGTGCCCCCCCCCACTTCGAAACTTAATGAAACCCCTGGTTTGCCTGCACCACTTTCTAAAGCAAAGGAGCATGCAGTTTTCAATTCAGTGTTGAAAGTGATTTGCATCAGATCTGCTTTAGTTTTGCTTGCTGAAGACATTCTTGACCAATAAAATGTTTGATTTTTTGTTTGAATGTCCAAATCAGTGTGTATGTGGGAGAGGGAGGAGGAGAGCTCCAAATCAAGACACCCTCCGTGGGTGGGGTATGGAAATTTTCTGGAACAACAAAATGCCGCAGACTCTGATGTTAAACCTTGCATGTATTTTACTACATGCTTTGCACCCATTACATCTAAACATGTATGTTTAAGTTCTGTTTGGTAAAATAAATAAAATAAACAACCTTTATTTATCATCGGCAGTGTTTATAGCACAAGTGCTGGTGGAGCTGAGTATAAACTTCACAAACAAACAAAAAAAAAATTCCAACTGGCAGAAGGCAAGCCAGCTGGCTATTTACAAGCCCAACTGAGAAGTTGAGCTCGGGGCTACCAAGAAACAACCCCTTACAGCGGTTAGAACGGGACTTAAACCTGGGACCTCCAGATTTTGAGTCTGTCACCCCAAACCACTCCTTCACTGTGTTATTGGGGTATATTCTAACTGCTTTATGGAGCACTTTCTTATCTGTCAAACACACTCTGTGTTCACCATTTATTAACTTGCACGGCCAGTTGTTCACTGACGACTTTTCTGCATGAATTAGACACAAACGAACAACAAAAACACATCCTGATAAAAAATCACACCATTACAAACCGGGCACACCAACTGGTCAAGAAAATATGAACAATGCTTCGTAAAAAATTACTCGACAGTAAAAGCTAAGCTTAATTGGCTTACTTAATTCTAGCTTTTTATACGCTAGGGAAATCGGAAAATTGAAAAGCTTGTGTCTGTTCTTTAACACGGCAGGGTCATCACTTATAGAGAAACTTCAAGGTAAGCTTTCGTTGTTATTTCAAGAAAAGTCCCTGGTTGATTCAAAGCTAAAAGGCTGAAAGTCAAGCTTGTAGGAACGTGCAAGCAAATGCAATGAAAGATAAACTTTCACGTTTAACTTACCATATAGAGGATATTCAAGAAAATCAGCCCCAGCTTATAACAACTAAACGTCAGTGCACTACTCCCCATTTTGCTTCAGTTTTGAAAATACGCCTTGGAAATCTCCCGGAAGTTTCCTTTCAAATTCAAAACTACACTCACATGATAATCAGTCTGAAGGCAGCATCCAAAATGGCTGCTCCTCCACCATGACGTCATTCCAACATGACCAATCAGTGATATTTTTAGAAAGCAGCTATCAGACCAAACAGGGGAGGAGGGGAGGGGAGGGTTTGGACAGCTACGCAGTGGGGGCTGGAGTGGGGATGTGGAAATTTACACTACTCTCTACCTATTTTTATTTTATTTCTTTAGGATGAGGGTAGGAAGCGCGTGTGGGTGTGGAGGTGGGGCTCGTTATGGCTTCCTCCGGGAAAAGCCCATGTCACGTCAAACACTGGTGATTATAATTCGATTCCATACCACTTGAAGGGAAAAAATATCATCTATGAAAAGAACTGACGACTATATATGAACATATAATTTTCACACGAGCTAAGCATCAAGTTCCTTTGAGTTTCTCACACTATCGTTCAGTATGACAGCCTCTCCCCCCACCCAGCCCCCCCAAAAAAATTCATGGGAAGATTCCGAATTCCGAACACAACGTAAAGGCTTGTGCACATAGTTAACTGATAACATGTTACATTTTTTGAGTTATGCGTGAAATCTGTTATCTTCCAGCACCTTCCGCATCTGTTAGTAGCTTCCACCCCTCCCTCGACAATGGACAAAGCTAGCTGAGCATAATTATGTACTCAGCTTCTTCCGGTAAGCAAGACACATTTTACAGTCATAAAAAAAAAAAAAAAACGTTGTCCTTTAGGTTGATGGTCCGCGCCTTTCGTCGTCTGTTTGCCGTTTTGTCAATCTCTGTATCGTAGACTCCTTTTTTTACATGTGATATCCTTCCAACAGTGTACTGATTAGTAATCAGTTCGATGTACATCACCCTTTGAGAAAAGTCGGGGGTGGGGAGGGGCTGAAAATCAAACATATGGTCTTGTTGGACATTCTCGAAGAAAAACTGTTACTTGGCGGTAAGCTAGAGGAGCTAAATTTTGCCCACGCGGCCGTGCCAGGTGGTTGCTTCATGTCCTTACATTATCTCAATTAATTTCATTATCTCAATTTTATTCAATAACCACTGTTGAAACGCTGCTGGTGTGCTGGTAGGAAACGTAAACAAGACAACTCAACTGTCCAATCAGGACGCATGTTAGATTCGTGACTCGGGTGCCATGATTTCCTTGCGCATAAACAATGGCGGCGAGCGCGCAACATTCCCGGATAAAACACGAGAAGACTTGAAACGAGTCACAAAAGTGGTCACTTGAAGGGAGAGATTTGTTTTCTTTTGGGTTCCACACAATAACTACACGTCCAGAGTTGTTCCTTTGGCGGCTACAGCAAGGTAAGCCCGACAAGAATGTTTAAAACCGTCGCGTTGCTTGACCGTGTTGTTTCACAAGACTCGAGCGTTCGTTGTCTTCCAGTCCTCAGTCGAGGTTACGAGTTCCGGTTTTAAAGGTTACGGTATCCGTCAGCCGTCTGAACCTGTGAAGATATTTTCGTTCATTCAAACCTTCGCTCGGTCTGTTTAACAGATTAATAATTTTCCTGTTGACGGCACCGTGTCGTCGCTTCGTGGCGCTCTGTATTTCAGGCTACCGTTAACATTTTGTTGTCCTTGTTTTTCGTTGAATTGCGTGTACTGTTGTGTGTGCGGGGAATTAGTTTCCTGCATACATGTCTTAGCGAATGCAAATTATTAAACTGATCAAAAGCAACCAGTTATTGCGGTTGACTTATACAAAAGGGTCCTCTTAAAACAGTCATGCCTGCACACTGGTGCAGCCATGCCAAAGGACTGAAATATCGGAAGTATCAAGAAGCTAATAGCATTTTCATCGGCGTTTATAAATAACGCGTTTTCATACTGGCCTTTATTTGAAGGGAAATTATCGAAGCCTGCATGTATTTTAAGATCAATTCATGTAAGCTTACTTAAACGCTGTGAACTTGTGTTCACATTGAAAATATAAATAACTTGATGATGAATCACTCGGTGACTGTGGATTAATTTGAAGGGAATTCGGAAGCACTGTTCAATATAATTTGATGCAATACCATGTAACCTGTCTTGAAAGTCAAAGAAACGTCATATTCTATGTACCAGATGTGTGAATGTTTTTATCATACCACAAGATGTTTGACACAGCATACAATGTAGGGGAAAGGTAATGTGAAGCAGAAATAGTTTACAAGACTCAGAGACCATTAACACTGATAATTTATATCATCACGAGATATTTGATTTATTATCACTAATCAGGTAAACTTTAATTGCTTGATCAAATGCTACTTAACGGATGGTATTTTTTAAAAAGTCTTTCTTGTCTAATGTATTCGCAGGATTTGCGACAGACCAGGGGTGCTTAATTCCATTCAACCAAAATTTCGGGAAATTTGGGGGGAAGAATTGAATTGAGCAGAAATTTTCCAGATTAAAATTTCAGAATTTTGGGTAATAACTCTGAGCTTGTACCAACATTCCAGAAGATTGGAACAACCTGAAAATTTTGTTCCATTTGGCCAGTCCTGCTTGGTTCCAGCTCCTCCGACATAACTTGATCGTGTTATTTTGGTTTTCAATACGAAATTCATGAATGGAATCGGTTTGATTTTTAGTTGGTTGTGGTTAACCAGAAAATACTGTTCAATTTGCCAGCTAAATTTTTCTAAACTTCAACCTGGAATATTTGGCTAAATGGAAAGCACCTCGTAGATTTCACTGATCTTAGTCCATGTAAAAATTGCTCAGTGAGTACGAATGTCTACGATGGGATGTTTGTATGTACAGTCAAACTGATCCCATAAGCGGACGTGTACCCTTGGGACCAGAAAAAGTGTTCACTTATCTCAGGTAAAAATGTAGTGTTTGTATGTTGCTGAAAATTTGACCAAGTGTCCACTTACGAGAGGTGTCCACCTTTGGCGGAGGTGTCCGTTAGCGGAGGTTTGACTGTAATTAGCTATGTGCACACATGCTTGTCTTTTCTAATTTTTTTTTTCAGAGATCTCTCCTGGTCTGCTCTTGTTACAAAATGTTGGGTTGGATAATAAACCTTCTTATTCCATATTTAAGAGTAGTATCACTGTCAGTTGTAAAATGTACAGTGACACTACAAACCAAATAATCTGATAAAATATATTTACTCTAGAGTTGTATTTTGTATTTTATTGCATGATGTGGTTACCTTCCTTCAGGAGTGGCCCTCATTTCAAAAGCCATTTTTTTCAAACTATAGGACAGACAACATATTTGAATAACCAAGTCTTCTCAGACAGACAAGTCATGGAAGGGATGCAATTTTGGATGCAATAGTCACCTGACTTATTAATCAAAGACGACTTGTTAATCCAAGAACATTGTCCTTCTAGGGTGATAATGGGCGATGTTTGGCTATAGGTCAGAAATATAAATGATACTGGTTTTATTTTCAGATCATCCACCCTGGCGGCAGTATCTTGTTGTGAGTCATCTAAGATGTCTTCCTCGTCGCCTGTAGCAGAGAACTGGTGTTACACTCAAATCAAAGTCATCAAGTTCTCCTACATGTGGACGATAAATAACTTCAGCTTCTGTCGAGAGGAGATGGGCGAAACATTAAAAAGTTCCACATTCTCAGCTGGGGCTAATGACAAAATGAAGTGGTATGAATTCTTAAATCTGGGGCTTTATGTTCTGATTACAAACAGTGAATATGTTACATGTGAAAATATTTATAGTGCTAACCTGAGTATGGTTTACAATAAGTTTTAGATGACAAACCAGTAAACTGCATAATTTTTTATTTGTATGTATGTTGTAGTTTAAAATGAATTATTTCAGGTTAAAATGATTTGAACCTAGTTTAACTTTTGGTCTCCGTTGTCTCCTAATCATCATATTTTGGAAAAAAAGAAAGTAAAATTTAAACTAGGCTGAAGTCACTTTAACCCGAAATTCATTTGAAACTACAACATGTACATTGTACACATGTTAGCCAATGCATCTGATTTCTTACTGCAACATTAGTAGTTGAGATGAAAGCAAACAGATCAATTTGGCTGACCAGACACTGGCTCCTTTTGGAAAACCTTGCAACAAAACAGATAATTTATCTTTTTTAAGAACAAGTATTTTGATCAGTGAAGACTTTCTTATAGAGAGATGAAATTGATTTACCAACCAACTCTATGTTTAGCTCCTTTACTAAAGTTTAATTTTCATGGTACATTGGCCACTGATTAATACCAGTCAATCTAGTAGGTTGACTGACCGTGTTATCAGTTTAAATAAAGCTTTTATTATAATTATTATTATTGTTATTAAATGGTGGTGAACAAAGTGCACGTACAGTGTAGGATGTTTCTCAGTAAGTGACGGCAGCCCGCTAATAAGCCGGACACTTTGAGTATTCAGCTGTCTCCTCTTTGGTGAAAATGCTGGTACTCATACCCTAAGCTGATTGCTTCTAGATCCTAGCCTAGTCTCGACTGAAACTTAATGAGAACCCTTAAAGTTGCCAAAATTCTCCCGTTAAATATTTCTAGTTGGTTGTCACATTTCCAGGGAATTTTTTTTTGTAGAATTTATTCAATAAAGGATTTGTCAATGCAGACTCAAAGATCTTGTGCATCTAATTAATAGGCAGGGCAAAGTTCATGATCATAAATGAGGAAAACAAATTTTTGCCAAGGTCAGGGAAACATGAGGAATTTTTATATAAAGTCAGGGAAAATCTAATTTCTTCCCCAATGTTAGAAAATGTTATGTTAGGTTTTCCTGTGGTTTGATGTACAACGTAGATTACCAGTTTCTTGTTGAAAATAACCACACTGTAGTGCCCAAAAAAATCTGAACCTTTGGATTTTTGTGGTTTTACAATACAGGGCTTGAAATAACAGCTGGCCAACAGACAGTACATGTCTGATGTTAATAAAGACTTGTCAGCACAAATTCTTACATTACAGGTTACCTTGACCGGTCAAGTTCACTTCCAAATAAATGAAATGTTCTATAAAGTATAATTCCCCAGATTCTGTAACAAAAAAAGTCCAGACCTATATCTTTCATATATCAGAAAAATAATAATTCTGCCTAGTATTAAAAGTTGACAAACATTGTGATAAAGGTTGATAGGCACATATCCAAGGTTGATGCATGCTTTGCAGGTCTAAAGTTCACTACTTCACAGCTGGGCGAATAATAGTTAAGAATAACTCTTAACCAATTATTGGTTCATGCTTAGCATGCATATATCGAGCTATGGATGCTTGCGGGAAGTTTGGAGAGCACGAGAGAAGCGTAAGAGTTGCTTGAGGCGTAGCTGAAAGCAACTCTACAATGCAGCTTCTTGAGGGCTCTCCAAACTTCCCAAGTGCATCCATAACTCGATATACGCATGCTAAGCATGAACCAATTCTTTTATTACATAGTGAAAATAAAGTAATTGATTCCTGGAATACAGGTTTTATTTGTGATTGATGACAAAATTCTCTCAATCCGCTGTACTGAAAAACAAAGGTTCTTATCAGCTGTTTACAAACACGCCATGTGCAATGGTATGGTCCGAACAAGAAAGTTTCATCTTAAATTGTCAACGGAAATTTGCTTCTTTGAATAAGTTTGTACAAACTAAAACTAAGCGACGGAAGCCTGAGTTTGTCTGCAAGTTGCACACGTCATTTTAGCTGCAACAGGGGCTAACTGCCAGAAAATGTGGAACCAGTGCTAAACACGGTGAATGTACTCTTACTAAAAAGACTGTTTTCTGTTACTGACAATGGAAAATGTGTTTTATTTTCACATTCTACAGGTGTTTAAGAGTGAATCCAAGAGGTTTAGATGAAGAAAGCAAGGACTACTTATCCTTATACCTCTTATTACTCGCTTGTAACAAGAGTGAGGTCAGAGCAAAGTTCAAGTTTTCAATTCTCAATGCCAACAGAGAAGAAACGAAGGCTATGGGTACGTACATAGTGTGGTCCATTGTCATAATTCAGGGTTCTTGCTAAGATTTGAAAAGGAGGTAATAAATTTGCAATAGCAGGTGGATGCCATCTTGTTAATTTCTCCCAGAGAATGATGGGAGCAAGATGGCCATGGGAAGAATGGAAACCAAACATGGTGGAGCTTGAAGTCAGTGTTGTTTCTGACAAAAGAAAATGCTCAAACCAAGAACGATTTCTTTGCAGGCCATGGATTTTCAATGGATAATATCTGTGGATGTTTTAACATTAATTTGGGAAAAGAGATTCCCAAAACAAGGACAATTTTTTTCAAAATACAATGAATTTTCAAGGGGGTGTCAATAATTTTGGAAACATTGTTTTCACGATATGCTGGTAACATTTATGTGAAAAGGCCTGTAAAAATAACTGGTTACTGGCTCCTAACAAGTACCCTGATAAGGTAGATTGCTTAAAGCTACAGCTCTGGAAATTGGTGATGTCCTTTTGCAAATCTTCATTATGAAATCCTGCTTCAGTTAGTTTACAGTCAAACACTGGGTTTAGATATTGACTGCATATATTCCACCTGACCATAATCTGATTCCAGTGGACATTGCATGTTGATGCACTTATTATTAATATAAATTTGTTAGAATAAATTGTTTATTGTCACCATCTTCATCACTATTATGACTGTCATCTTCACCATTACTATCACCTTTATCATCACAATTGCCATCGTCATCATCATCAGCATCATTGTAATCCCCAACATTAGTTCTTTATCACGGTAGTCATCTGACCTAGTTGTTGGTATTGCCGTCATCATATTTCTTTTACATAGCACCCAACTTTTTGTAAAGACCACTGCAAATTCAGTTCAAGAAACACTGCACTACATTGTTTACTTTTGAAAACAAGGGCATGTTTTCGAACCAAGGAATGCTGTACATACATGTAATACTATCATGAACTGTGTATTTGTTTTTATCACAGAGAGCCAAAGAGCTTATAGATTTGTTCAAGGCAAAGATTGGGGGTTTAAGAAGTTTATAAGAAGAGACTTTCTCATGGATGAGGCGAATGGTCTATTGCCCAATGACACATTAACTTTGTTTTGTGAGGTGAGACTACAATAATTATTTATCTATTTATTTTAAAGGGGCTAGGGCATGTAATTTTGGTGAATTTTAAAACATGCAAACTAGTCAAAGCTTTAGAAAATCACAAAAGAAAGACAAGGAAGCTAAACAGCAGCATGGATATGCAAATGAAAGCAAGATTGCATTTAGGTTAACTGGAAAAATGGTGGCCTGACTTTTTTCAAGTTTATCTCAATTTGTATGAATGTTCAGAAATCATCTTTATTTGTTTTGTGGCCACGATTTCATCAAGAAATAAATTTTGCATTTGCCATTTTCACATGTAGGGTTCGTAATTAATGAAAATGCGCACAATCACTCAACATACATGTATTGTGATCTAGCCCCTTGAAATAGTTTCATGAAAATTAATGTTTAAATGGCTCACATTATTTTGAAGTGTGTGTTACACATTCTAGTAAACATTTAAGTTACTAACTAAAGAATATTGCAGAAAACTACTGTAATTGATGAGATACATGAAGGTGAGGTTTGTATTGTTCAGAATTCTAAAATTTATTAAGTTGCTTTCACATGCAAAAATATACAACTTGTAATGCTGATTATTTTAATATTGATTTGAACATTTATTAAAATTAGAATTTGCTTACAATAATTAAAATATTTGCATCACCGCTCACCTTCCTAGCAATTTTAGTGAAACAAATTTACAGTATTAATAGATTTATTATCTTTTAGTTTCCTAAGACAACAACTTTTACTTCATTGATTTTAGCTAAAGATGTTATATGTACATCACTATGTAGCTGGCGGCATATTGAGCCATCTTGTCACAAGAAAATACCGACTGCTTAATATTTATTTGAGTGATATCTTGTTTAGAGTTTAAGGGGAAGTATCATGTAAATTTACTGTCATTTCAAAACCCAAAAATGTTTGTCTGTCAGCAGAAACAACGAAATAATGGTCAAGTTTGTTACAAATATTACTAAAACCCCAGTGCAATAAAACTGTCGATTAGTGCCTCTGGTCAGAGACAGAGTAGATCGGAATGGATATAAACTTGAAAAATGTTAGACTAAGGTTTTTCAAGTTCTCACATTTTTGTTTCCAAAATGCGCTAGAACAGATCACGAGTTGTTCCTTTCAAGAATTGAGTTGATTTCTTTCTTCTCATCATTCTAGAATTATTTGGCAGCTGATTGAAGGTCTTATTTCATCATTTTAGCAAAAGATATCAAAAACCCCATGATACTTCCCCTTTAACAATACTTACCTTATTACATAATGTATCACACGTGTATAGACAGAAAATATTGCAGTCCTTGTGATGTAGACAGTAGTTGTGCTGTTTGTTTGCAGGTCAGCGTGGAAGGTGATTCAGTGAATCTCTCCGGCTCATCTCATACCGCAGCTCTCAAAGTACCAGAGTGTAGGCTACCAAGACACATGGGATCATTATTAGAAACTGGGACCTTCAGTGATGTCACTCTTTGCACAAGGGGCCGAGAATTTAAGGCACACAAAGCCATACTAGCTGCACGCTCCCCTGTGTTTGGGGCCATGTTTGAACATGAAATGGAAGAAAGTAGAAAGGGTCGTGTGGAGATTAGTGACATTGATCCTGATGTATTTCATGAGATGTTAAAGTTCATATACACTGGTAGCACTCCACAGCTTCAAGGAATGGCAGATGACCTTTTAGCTGCTGCAGACAAGGTTGGATTATTGTAGTTGACAATAATAAATATTATTATCCTGCAAAATCACGTGGAATATTGCCCTAAGCACGATGCTTAGCCAATGAGGCTTTAGGCCGAGTTGGCTAAAATCAGGCGATATTCCACAAGTTTGAGCAGGACAATAATTTATTGTTTTATTATTCAACACATTGATAGCAAAGCACAGTTTTACTGCATAAAAGCTGGAGGATAATCTATATCTTGCCATTTTTCCCTCCGCCACACACAAAATTACTTGTATGGCAGGATATCAGTTAACTATGAGGCTTTTGTGACCTTTGTGGTTTGTTTCTTCCTCTCCTTCTACCCACATGGTAAGTATTAGGGAACTAGTCAAAACAAGTTTGTTCGAAGAGGACCCACCTTGTCTGGGGTAGGGTTAATCAAAGACACCACCTTTCTCATGGACGTTACCGACAAAATTTTATTAGCTTTGAAATTTGAGTTGACATAGAAATATTCAGCTAGCAAGAGTCTGCATTGTTAGATAAATAAGAAAAGTGAGGTTTGAATCTCACTGCAACTCTTCAATACTGGATAGAGGGGTGTCTATGCAATAAAGACACCATCTTTTGAGGTTGAGGAAGGGGGGTGCAGGCAGAGGCCACCATCTATTTTGGGGTTAGGTGGGTCCTGTTTGAGTATAGTAGTTTTGACCACTTCCCCTAGCCTCCCATGCAGACGTTTTTTTGGCTCATCATGTCACACACTCTTAGGGAGGAGTATGGGTAAGGTAAGTAGTATTCCATTGATGTCAGTGATGGTTTCCTCCATTGCTGTAATGTTGGTGTGCTTGGAGCTCAACCATCCTCTAAGGCTCCAACTGTCAATAAGTCTAATGGGGAGAAAATTTATTTATAATAATTTTCTTAATCTTGAGAAGCTTATTCTACAGTTGAACCTCCATGTGCGACCACCTCCCCTGAGCGACCACTTATCCAAAACACAGCATTTTTCCCAGTCAAAAACCTATAGTTGGAACCTGTTGCAAACATTAACAACCACCTCTTGTAAGCGACCAGCATTATAATTTTTCATTGTTTTTAACCTCTTGTAAGCGACCACTTGACACCTGATCTGATCTCCATGTCCACTGTATGTACTACGCTACTCATAATTTATGAGGAACTTTCAGTGACAGGCTAGCTCTACTCGTATCATAACTAGGAAAATGTATCCAATAAATTCTCTTCGAATAAGTACATGTAGATGTGTCAGACCTGTTTCCGAAAGAGACTCCCTGTGGTTCAACTCTTGTAAGTGACCAACTCCCGTAAGTGACCACTAAATCTTGGCATTTTGGGTGGCTGCTTATGAGAGGTTCGACTGTATACAACTTTTTGTGTGCAGTTACCAAAGCCTGCAACATTATTTTTTTTAATAAATATTTGGATTTCTGACTGAATACTTTTTCTTTGCAGTATGATCTCGACAGATTAAAAGTTATGTGTGAGGAAGCATTATGTTCAAATTTAACGGTAGACAATGTGTGTGATGTACTTATATTAGCTGATATGCACAGTGCAACGCAACTCAAGGCCCAAGCTTTGGACTTCATTAACAGGTAAACAAAGCTTTCATTCCATCTTTGTAATTAAACGTATAAAGAATATTTAACAATTATTCCACGAGCACATGTAACTTGGATGTGAGATAATAGGTAGCCGAGGCGCGTAGTGCCGAGTTGGCTATAATAATCTCGTATCCAACAAGCGTGAGTGGAATAATTGTGTTTTATTAAAAACAATCAAGAAATATTGCTAGATTTTGCTGATTTCACTTTGCAAGAACAGTTAGAAGACATTTTGATGGTCTCTATTTCTTAGGCGTGGTATAATGGCTCATATACCATGGCCGCTAAGCCAATCAAATTTTTTGAATTGCATTATACAATGATCCAGTTTTTAATATTATTTGCTTACACTGTAAATGTTGTTGTTATAGTGTATAGTTGTTATAGTGTATGATGTGTGGTAGCACATGTATCACCAGCAGAAATCTGACATTACAATATTTATTGGCCAAAGAAACAGGCAGAAATGTAATGCAATAAGAAACTTTCTTTGGTACTGTATTCTTGAAAATCAGCATTTGCACAAATTATTGACCTCACCTTATATACTACTGGCCACAGTTGTTCACAGGCCGGATAACTTTATCCGCTGGATAAGGCACTCTTTAGCGTCTAAAATATACTTCACGTTTTAAAAATGTTTTCCAAGGTTTTCGTACACTCCCCAACCAAGCAGTAATTAGTGTGCACATATTTGGTTGTACAAGAGGAAATACTGAAATCTTTGCACAGATTGAAACTGTCGGATAGTGACTTATCCTCTGGATAAAGTTATCCGGCCTTTGAACAACTGGGGCCTGGAAAATATTGTCATGGTACACAGTAAGTGCATACTTAGTGGTTTTCTGAATTATGCAGACTGGTAATAATAATAATAGTAATAATAATAATAACAATAACAACAATAACAATAACAATAACAATAACAATAACAACAACAACAACAACAACAACAACAACAACAACAACAACAATAACAATAACAATAACAATAACAATAACAATAACAATAATAATAATAATAATAATAATAACAAGTTTTTATCTGGATGGTTATTTCAATTTCTCTTTTTCCTTTCCACAGCCGATTAACAGATGTCATGGAATCAAATGGCTGGAAAACACTTGTGAGAGATCACACACATCTTGTAGAAGAGGTTTTCAAGGCATTTCTAGCCTCCACACAGACACCTTTGATAGGGCCACCAAGAAAAAGACAAAAGACATCGTAAGCGGTGCACATTTGTATAATGTAAAATAGAAAATTATTAAAATATATATTTCATCCTTGGAACAATCAGTCTTTCTCGGTCTGTAACACAATCATTTCAAACATTCTTTGTTCTCTTTTCAAAACTTTTTCTCAAAACTTTCTTTAACTCTGTCTTGTATTCCTTTAGAGTTTTATCAACTTGTATTTCTCTTCTTCTATGCTTTAGGTCTTGTTATCCTTCTTACATACGTTTACATCCACAAGTGTACCTCCCGCCCCCCTCCATGTCTGTTTATGTAGTGCACCTTATAAATGAGGCTGTGGAGGTGTGGATTTGGGGGAGGGTGAGACATGTTGCCCAGTTGTTGTATTCTAACTTCAGAGTTTCAAATACCACTGTCTGCAGTTGTCTTTCATTCTCAAAACATTCTCTCATCTTCAACACCCATTCATCCTGTTGATCCCTTCTTTCATTTGTCCTTAATCCCTTCTTGCAGTCGCTCCTCTCAAGTGTTGCCAATTTTCCCTCTTTGTAACTAAGTTTTCATCATTCGATTTATGCAATCACTTAATTCCTTCACTAGTTCTTTCTATATTTTCACTCCGTGTTCCACTTCTGTGACTTTTCCTGTAAAACAAGGAGAAAACTGATTGTTCCCTCTCTCTCTCTCTCTCTCTCTCTGTAAAAAGTGCTTTAGTGTAGAATAAGAAAACATGTACCTTGTTCGTCTGTAATGTGTAAGTGTCAGGGTTCCTAACTTAACTTATAAACAGTAGTTTTGGCCCTTAACCTTCTACGGGTACCGGAATATTAACAAAAATGACGGCAGTTCTGGAAAGTACAGTACTGCTCAATAGTTTCATTTAAATGGTCACTGCACAAGGATTCATGATCCCTAGCATAAAAAGAGTAACCTGGAGAGCAGATGCCTTTAGTTTCACCTGCTACGTGTGAAAGGCATCTGCTCTTGCAGCTATAAAATGAGAAGGACAGCCCTAAACTCAGGCTGGCTTGAGTCTGTGCCCGTAAGTTGAGTGATAAAGTAAAGATGTGACAAAATCCTACAAATTGAGAAATTCACAAGATTTACACTCAAAAGTTAGTACCACAGGAAAGTAGTGCTTATCATCTTTGATTGAATACTCACACTTTAGGACTCAAAAGATAGAACCAACATAATAAACAGCACTACAGGAAAGCACTGCCCAATACATGTAGTTTTCGTTTGAAGGGTCACCTATTCACTGGAGTAAGTAGAGGGGCCAAAAAAAAAAAAAAAATGAAGATCTATTAAAGATCTTGTTTGAAAAGCTTTGGTTCTCTTTGAGGATGTCTTCATTGATTGCATTTTATTTTGTCACAAAAGCTGGGCATTTTGCTCACTATCATTCTTGTAAGCCTGCATGGCAAGCATTTCTGAAGGTTTTGCTTTGCACAAGTTGGAGTTTGCATTGACTTGCAGCTCCTTGTTAACTTCAAGCTGGACTTGGTTTAACTGTATAATTTAGACAATGAACTTGAAACTTCTCGCCATCGAATAATTTTCAGTAATGAATATTGTTGACTTGAAGAACGTAAGCTTACTTGTTATTTTATTATTCAACACATTGTAACACTGCCCCAAATATGGTCATGATGCACTGAATATTTGTCGGCCGTAGTCAACAGATATCCTACGAATTAAACATAATTTCGAGAAAAATGGGAAAATAAAGGTCGTCTCCAGCCTTTTTACATTAATTTACAAAACTGTGCTTTGTTATCAATGTGTTGAATAATAAAACAATCAACCTGCTCAATCTTGCGGAATATCCCTTGATTTCAGCCAACTCGGCCTGCGGCCTTGTCAGCTAAGTATCAGGCGATATACCGCGCGATTTCGCAGGATAATGGTTAAATATACAGTCATGTAGTTTAAAATGGGTGTAAACACCTCTAGCAAAGGAGTAGGGCCCTGATCAGTGCTTCTCTCCCACACTCAAAGACAGTCAAGTGATAAGAACATGAGGGTGACGCGTTTCCACGCAGCAGTCATTTTTCTTAGGGCTAGTATAAACAGCGAGTGAGCGCGAAAAATACTTATATTTTTCACTTTTCTCCGCGCCTGGCGTCTCCACGCGGGAAGCAATTTTCTCGCGCGCGAACTCGCGTGGGTCGCTTGCTTTACTGTCCCTAAGCAAAAGGGGCTGCTCGTAGTCTAGACTATCCCTGTTGTGGAAGGAGAAGGACCTATTCAGACTGGTCTAGTGATGTGTGGTTCCAGAAGATATCCTTACCCACCCCAAGGAGGGTCATTGGAAATTCCAAGGGGGGAGAGGTTCTCGGAAGTCAAAATTTTTGAAGTGAAAGTATGAAGCTAAATTGGGTCTTCCCCGCTAGAGGGATGAGATAGTTCAAAACAAACACACAGAAAAAAAAAATCCATGCGCAGGAGTATTTACATTTTCTGGAACGACACAACATTCTTTACCTCCTCGAAACAGACGCCTTGGTACAGCTTTTCTTATCGTTTACACAGAAAACCACCTGTTTGAGTCCTGCACTTTTGCTGCCCTTTTTAGTGTTTTCTTGAGGATGAATCTTTCTTCGACAGGTTGACCTGATGAATATAAGTACAAAACCCTGCCCTGAGCAGACAATTGGGGCTATTCTCCAGCGTGTGCGCTTAAGGGGAAGCCGACTGTGCATACCACAGATAGCTTTACTATGTTTCAATGGTATGTGCCACATTTCCTTAGAGAGGTAATAAAAGCATTGCTACATGTTTGGGCAGTCCTTCCTTCTGTTTTTCTGCAAGGCAGTAGTTTGCAAGATTCTTTTCCATGTACCGAGGTTGCGAGCTCTTGGAACTTTAATACCCCTTAGCAGAGTGGAGGGGCAGCTCATTGTGGCTCACTGGTGGCAAAGGGGATGCTTTGTCGTGCGCTCGCCATGTTGTAAATAGAAGTTTTGTCAAGTCACGGTGCAGTGACCTTAAAAGAAGATGGTGTGACAGTTTCCATCATGGGGCTTTCATGTTTTCTATCCATAATTTTGCCGTAATTGTCTTTCTCTCAAATTGAAAGAAAGAGGGAACAGAAACATTTTGATTGTATGTAACGCGAGATTATAGAGCGCTTTTCAATTGAGTGTCCAAAATATTTCGCGTCTGTGATTGGTTTGGAAATCTCGCGCCACTTTCTCAACCAATCAGAAGCAACACCAAAACCAATCGTGAGTTATCCGCACGCGTTTTCCCGCGCTTGGCGCCGGTTACAAGTATTTGCTTGCAACTCTGATTGGTTCATTGCAATGTTTACTTCTGTTGTGATTGGCCAGAGTAATAAGTTTAGTTTTAGTGTTATGACACTTCACTGAAACTCGTTCTCACATTATGACACTCAATTGAAACTCGCCTTAACACTACCCAAGGAGTGTTTCCTCTATCGGTATATCGAAAACAACTCTAAAATCAACACTCTCCATGAAGTATGACTTCGGTATCGGTGCCCAGTTGCAGTAGTCCCACACTAATTTCATTTTTTATATACGAGGGAGGCTAACTTGCCAAAAGCAAATTCTCCTGAAAAACATTGTAGAAATAGCATGCAAAACAGCAACAAACAAACAAACTAAGAAACAAAAAATAAAACAAATCAAGAGAATATTAATTTTGAGGTGAGGAGCTAAAAGGAACCCATTATGGAAACTTGACGCACGCTTTGTTCGCAACTGTTCCCCTGTAAGCGAAGGGAACTCTGCTTGCAGGTTACGTAACTGCTTGTAGGTGTATGTATTTAATAATGAGATGCAGTATGTTACGTAGAATTTCAACTCCTTTGGATATTTATTATTTTAGAATTGGAATAAACAATACTGTGAAATTTTATTTGTTGCTTTATTTTGTAGAAGTGAGTTACCGGGTGCGCGCTCGGAAATTGTAGTAAAAGTCAATGTAAAAGTCGTGATAATTCGCTATTTCATTGTATGCGTCGTTATTTGCACGAACATTGTGTTCTCTATAGAAATAGAGTTAATTCCGCAATATTCATTTTCGTTTGTGGCAATTCTCCTCTACAGAGACTAGAAATTAAAATTAAACACGTTCCTAAGCTTTGCTCGTATCATAAGGCGAAAGTCAATCTCGAAAGTCCCGGTAACTTACCGGGCCCGATAGGTATATTTTTAAACGTTTTTTCGCCGATTACACAGTGATTACAGACATGGTACTTGGCCAATGTTTTCATAGAATTAAAAGATTTAAAAATTTTGTATTCAAAGCTAACAAAAATTGACTTGTGTTAAGAAACATTTATCACCAAAGACACTTATCGGGCCCGGTAAGTTACCGGGACTTTCGAGAAACGGACTCCAGGTCCCTGTTCAAATCAGGTTTCCTTCGTCTGGTGTGGATGGCCTCTTGCACCTGTCTCCGTTTATCATGTGTTTATTCAAAAACTTGCGGGTGAAAATGCTACATGAAAGTGAAAATATATGAGGGATGCTATCTTCACTAAGATAATTCAATTGTTTCAGTTTATATATCCAACCTTTTTCTGTTTTTGTATTTTTTACTGCCGTATAAGGATCACCCCGCGGGGAGGACTCCCATATAAATGTGACAGGGTGATTGTCGTACCTTTTAGGGGTTAAAATTCTTGGTTTGGTACCCCTTAGGGTGCTAAAGTCTAAAATGACCCGTCAGAGGTAGGGTACCTTTTAGGGTATTGAGCCGAAAAATATGAGAGCAGAAGTACTGAAATTTAGAGATTCAAGGAGAGATGAAAGAATGCCGATAGGTGAAAGATTCATGCGGATAGAAGATTTACTAGATTGAAGACCAGCGTAGTTAGGTACAGTCGGTCTACCTACGGATGGGCTACTTTGTCCCTAAATGGCCAGCTCCCAGTTGGATTGATATAATGGGGGTATGTATTTACAGGAGGCTCCACCTCAGTAGGGTACAATTTTAAAATTCCCCCTAGTATAGTAGCTAGGCGATATTCGTGAAATTCGTGGCAGAAATTACAAATCAAAGATTAAACTTCCCACTGAAGGAAAAAGAGGCTTAGCTCATGTTTAAGGCGGGGGTACACCTAAAAGCCATGTTCACGCCGCTTAAAATCGGTTCAACGGAAATATCTCGTTCGCGTTTCAAGCAATACAAAAACCCTATGCTCATTGAACAAATCAATGTTTTGGGGTGTTTTGTAAATTTTTGGGTGATTTTTAGGTATATTCGGGAGGAGATTTTTCTCAAAAGAGTAGTAAAATTAAGACAAATAAGAAATATTGAAGATTTAGTGAAGTTTTAAAATTAGAATTTGTAGTTAATAATTAATAGACGGATACCAAGTTAGTCCACTAGCAACCTGGGGTGCTCTTGTGTGGGTACCAACTGTCCGAAAATCATTTTCTTTCTTCTATCCCTTCCTTAAACCTCTGAAAATTCCAACCAAATTCATGTGTACAACCACCTTAAGGTGTAAGAAAGGGGTACAATTTCTTGTTTTTGTTTGTTTGGTTTTTTTTTTTTTGGGGGATTTTCGGTTGTTTTGAAACGCAACCTCCGGGCGGAGCCCCCCTCCTCCCTCTCCCGCTCCGGTTCCGATCCCTGTCGTCAGGGTTTTTTTTTTTTACTGCAGGATCCTCTTGGTAGGCTAGAGGAGGTTTAATCTCTGACAGGCCAGTTTGTCTTACCTATATCAAGTTTATCTCGAGTGTAATCAGCAAGTTAGAAATACATATTTCCTACCGAGTTCTAATGCTGCGTGCTGAGGGCCTTTGTCAGTCAGTCTATGTGTATTTTATCGTAATTTTAAGTGCGCTGTTAATATCATCGGTGCTTGCCTGGATATTTGATTTGCAGCACACCGTGATAAACTGACTGGCGCCAGACAGCGATAAGGTGAGCACTCCAGGCATAACATGCCGGTCACGCGTGGAACGTTTTCAGACACTGTCACGCAATACTCTTCTCTTGTGCAGGCGGTCAAGAGTGCAGTGTATTGCGTGACTAGCTAAATTTAACTGGCATCGCAATTAATCGTCTGTTCGCCCTTCGCTCCCTAACCCCTTTTGGGCGTGGGTCGCCTCCTACGCTCGTCACGTCACGTGGGTGGCCTTGTAAATTTTAAAACAAAGGAGAATAGTTTGTTTCATACGTGGCAAGGACAAAGAAAATTCACCAGGATGGCTATGTTCTTTCCCAAACTGATTTTGTTGGGAAGGTATATGTTACTTATAATGGGTTATGTGGAGTGTATACGTGATATCGAAAATAGGTCAAAATATTCTCCTACAAAGCATCCTAAAACTGTAAAAATCGTGAACAAAAACATGATATCGTATTCCTCTAATCTGCATACTGGTATCGTGTTTCGGGTGCCCATGGCGTTAGATATATCATGGAATAATGATTGGACCCTGGACTCTAAACTTCAACATTCAGGAAAATCAGAAAAACGTAACATCACACGGGTGCTATGCGTCCTATTTCTTCATTTTTTACTTAAACCTTTACAGAATAAATCTTTTTTCCCATAAATAAATCAGGCATTCTAGGATGTTCTGTTTCTACAAATAAATTCAGAAATGAAACGAATAAGAAGAGCAAGGAATTACCAGAATCACGGGCGATGATTCGAGGCGATTCTTAAATCTGCAGTCATCAGTATTTCACTGCATGACCAGGCTAACATGAATTTGCCGTTGGTTCTTGTCCTTAATCTCAGGACTTTCTCCGAATTTTAATTTCCTTCCCCTGACCGAAAAATAAAAAAACAAACAAATACTGAACATTTCCCTATCACTGAATTCTGACTAAATATAATTTCTGTTTTCTATCTTTTAGAAATTTACGCAAATGAACGCTTTTTCCATTAACGACTGAAAAAACTTTTGTTTGTAAAACTAATTCCAATTGACGGTTGTCTTTGTTTTTCAAGTTCCGAGTCCAAAATCCATGAAGTTCAGGGTCCAGTCCAATTTATACCTTGATGCCAGTATTCCCACATCGGCGGGCGGGTTTAATACACGGTATAGGGTTTCCAAATTTTACCAGGCATTAAATGCACTCATCTGTGAAGACCTGTGAACACGTACACACCGCGAGATGGAGGTTATTGTCTGTGCCCTTTTTGTAGTTTTACTTACCTTAGCTCCCGTTGAAGGGGTAAAGAAATGCGAGAAAATAGATGCTTGTCGCTGTGCAACTGATCAAGGAGAGATCAGTTTGTGGAGTCTTGCAGGACAAACGCCGAACCGCGCGAGGTATGTAGACCTTTAGGAGTCTTCAACGCCGGCTGAAATGGGTGCGGCGAAATTCTCAAAACTAAAATTAGGGGTGTAAGATACTTCGAAGGATTTTGTCTGAACGGTTTTAGTTTTGAACTGGTACAATGAATTAATCATTTTCATTTTATATTCTCGTAGCATGTTTATTTGAAAACATTCGCCGGTTTTATATTCTGATTTATTTCAATGCGTGTTTACTTCCAACCGCAAACTAGTTGGCTATGAATATATGCTGTTTTTTAAAATTCCCTCCTCGTGAAACCTTGCGTCGACGTTGTCGCGACTTCTCCGATCGTGTTAGAACAAAGAAATCCAAAGGTTCTGAGCACATGTACTCTCCCTCCTTGCGGACACCTCGCTATTACGGACACCCCGGTAATACGGACAGCAGCTAAATCCCCGGCAAAAAGAAATCACAGACGTTTTACTGAAATAAATTTCACGCTATTTCGGCCTCTCGCTATTTACAGGGAAACTAACTCGCGGCCCCGACTCCCGAGGGTGTCTGCAGGAGTTGACTGTATTTTGCAATAAATTATTAGTCTCGGCACATGTATGTACGGCCGTTGACTTTGGGTATTAAATTTCGCTCCCCGCGAGAAACCTGGACAGCAGCTAGATTTCCCGCGAATTCACAGCTTGAACACTGCACTAAAAGTTTTCGACCAGAGACACACATGCACACAGTTCCGAGTTCCCTTTGTTTCTATTATTTTGACCTTGGGATAATCGACAGACATCCGTAACAAATCGATGATAAATTATATATAAATTTTATTGGCTGTCAAAGCTAGAAACGAGGAAGATAACGTTAATGCGCATCGAGAACAGCTGATTAGTATTATTTTTTATCGAGACTTATGTTGAGAAACAGAAAATAACATGTTTTTTTAGCATGTGAATAAAAGTTCTTGCTGTCCAGGTTAGTCTATTGTTCTTTTGTCTCAACAAAACACACGTGATGTTATTGTAAGCTCACCTGTTATTTGCATGCATATGAATTGTCCAGCGTTAAAATTTATACCATTAAATTTGCATACTCCAAAGCAAGAGAGAAGGCCTAGTATTGGCTAGCCTGTAGAAAAGGCGTTATTTTTGGCGTTTTGCAGGCGAGCGGAGCGCAGAGCGCGATTCTCCCACTCGTCGTGCGTGATTCGCGCTTGCCTTCGCTCGCCTGAAAAACTAAAATAAATAAATAAATAAATAAATAAATAAATAAATAAATAAATAAATAAATAAATAAATAAAAAATAACGCCTGTTCTGCAGGCTAAGTAGTGGCCAAAAAGTGTTAAGTTGTGCTTTTCTTCAAAATTATATAATGTTTCCCGCTGCAGGCCTTTTGCCGATTATAATACAGACGGTTGAATTTGCTTATTGCGCGCAATGGGCGTGATCGCCGTAAGCGCGATGCAACAAGAAGGAAAGTTTAAAATTTTGTAACGCTACTATATCCAAATATATCCAGCTTTATTTTTACTATGTGGAAAAAAAAAAGTCTTCAACGTATGTAAAATTTAGGTTGGAGTTTTTGCAAAAGAGACAAAAACATTTTAAGTTGAGGACCAAAAGTATTAGAAACCTTTTAAACATACTGCACTAATAGCTGTAAAAGAAGGGATGAAAACTAGATTTGCGAAACTTGTCAGCCATTAATTACACACACCGGAAGCGCGAATGAGCGCTCGTGCCAGTCCTACTCCGCATCACACATTTTGCACGGAAGAGTAATCGTTTCATCACCCGACCTCTACTTGCCCTAGGTGCGAAGCGTAAGGCAAAAGGGACGTTTTCTCTCCTTGTCGCTGGGTCATGGGCCCTTGATAAACCCCTATTAGGGACGGACCATTAGAAAAGTGATGGGGGGGGGGGGGGGGTGGGGGATTTTCAGTTTGCAGGAATTTTTTTTTTCGCTCAGTGCTTGTGCAGGAATTTTTTTTTCGGTTGATACCCTCTGCACGAATTTTTTTTGTTGTTGTTGTTTTCCAGAAAAAAAAACTTTAACTAAAGGATTTTTTAAAAAAGTTGTACTTTGTGGGCTTGGAATGATTACCTTTAACCCATAAGTGACATGGACAAATAAGTGTACTCTTAATTATACATAAGTCATTTTCTTAATACGTATGTGTATGTGTTAGCCATTTCTATAAACTGAATAACAGTGCCATCATGTAACGCCCCACCATTATAAAAATAAAATGTCAATAATCTATTTCAATAGCCCTTTTCACGGTTGAGTTTTTCATTTGCATTACAATGTTAATTATCCAACGTGGATGCGAGGCAATTTTGGGCTAAAACTACAAAATAGCCCGAAATTGCCTCACGTATATGTTAGATTTCATTGTAATACAAATGAGCCGTGAAAATACAAATAACCGTGAAAAGGCTATTCCAGGTTATCCAGATCTCTGTTTCTTCTTATACGTTTCAGTTATAGTCGCCCAACTATGTTCCCTAAATTAACTTTGAAGGACTGAATTTTATTAGAACATACTTTTGCCATTCTTTTTCGTTGTATCATATATAATTGTATAAAGCAATTCCAGAGTACCGATTGCCTTAGCTGCCATGGTCTATGAACTATTGTACATGCTCCGCAAAAATGGCCAACGTATGCCCCAGCAAGAAAAAAAGTGCGAGCCAGATTAAGCAACATTTCGTGTTTGCTTTTAATAAAACTATTACTATAGAGCACTTGTGCGGATGTTAGATATAATGAGATGATTGTGCACCTCAAAAACTATCTAACATCTCATCTCAAACCCACGCTCTAAGAAATTTTTATAATAATATGTTGCAATTTTATATTGTGCATGTGCATGTACATTTTAATTAACTTTATATTTTATTAAGCTTGTTAAAAAAATGTATGTTATATGATAATTGACATGATATGATTTGATATGTTATAAAATTAAGAGAATATTATAATTGTCTTCTTTAATTTAGTTAATCACTTATTATCACGTGCAGCTGCCTGAAAACTCGAAACGTACATGTGGCATGCATGGTCATGGTGAATAAAACCATCGGTTCGTTTCCTTCTTATAAGATTAAAGGTTCTTCGCAAAAGAACTGGTTATTCTTCTCAAAAGATTTCTGGTCATGACTATTCTTCCCAGAAGATTTGCATGTAATCTATTCTTGCTTGAAGAATTCATTCTCGTCGCAAGAATTCTCATTCTTTTAACAAGAATAGCATTCTACTCTATTCTTCTGATAAGAATTACGTTTCATGAGCGAAGAACATTTGAAAAAGGCAAATTAAGAGTGCCATGAGACAATATCTAAAAATTACAGCATAATGGTCAAAACTAAACAAAAACAACGAAATTAGTGTCTAAGTAGTATACACAGCAACTGATGAGATTCCAAGGATTCTAACGGCTCAGAATGATCAGTAAGAAACCCTCCATTCAGTATATATGAGAATTCCCCCTCACGATCAAGATAAACACCATTAAGCAGAGCGGTAGCATCACGTTTTGATCAAAAGGGAAGAATCTCTTATACAAAAGGAAAATCGCTTAAAGACATGCTTGTAAAAGCAAAACTGAAAAGGCTTTTATCAAAACAACGGACACACAGTGGGAGACGCCAGACAGTTGGAGTCGGTCCCGACGATGTGCGTCTTTAATAGAAAGGGTTCACCGTACTATATTCAAAGCAAATTTGTCCTACATCCTGATTTTTGCAGTAAAAGCTTTAAACATAAATTATTTTAAAACTATGTCGATTATTGACCGCCTTAATCCTTCAGTAAACAGCAAGTCATTCACAAGATACAAGGTACTTTCGATCACCAGATCACAAAGCACTTTGTGCGGTTTTAATTTGCCTACAGGGCACTTTGTGGTATTGACAATGAGCCACAAAGCATTTTGTGGTGAATAAAGTGAACACTTGCCCTTCAATCTAGATGCTCCTACAAGCGCTTAACAGGACTTCTTGAAAATGACTCAGTTTTTTAAATTTTGTAACCATAAAGCACTCTGTGGCCCAACGAATAAAACTACAAAGCGCTTTATGGATAAGCAGATATGCTGGAAGCGTTTTACTGACAAAATCGTTTTTCTTCAAAACTAATTGACCTATTGCTCGTGATTATTGGGTTTACTACCAGTTACAAACACAAAACAAAATACTGAGTTGTAGTAAGGGTAAATTCCAGCCACGACACAAAATGTGGGGTTGGTTTGTTGTTCATACAAAACAAACTTCCACAAAAAAATTTAGATTTTCAAAACATTAAAAAGGCCATTTTGGGGCATTCTCGAAGAAATTTTCTGTCATTAAAACACTAAAAGGTATTTTCTATAATAATTCCTTAATCTCCTTCTGCAAGAATTTTTTTTTCTTCCGTCTCGGCTTGCAAGAATTTTTTTTTCGGGCATTTTGGCTTGCACGAATTTTTTTTTTGTATTTTCCCCACCCCCCCCATCACTTTTCTAATGGTCCGTCCCTTATGCAAGCTAGGAGTAGCCATTTTCTAACCTCGTTCTCGTTCTCATGCTCCCTGGAGCCTGGGAACGAAGTTGCAAATTTTCATGGAAAATGCTGGAAGGTGAAGAATCATCTGTGTATGCGTAGTGACGTCACAAGACGAGCACAGGCAGTATTTGCTTTTTTCCTGCACTTTTCATGTGCGGGTGAGCAGAACACGCTAATACGCGCAGAAGTCTTTGTTAAGCAGAAACGCCACCCACGCTTCGCGCGTTCTCCTCGCTCGTAATGGATGACGAGGCATTCACTTTAAAATTTCTCACATGCAGATAAGTTTTGTGTCCTCTGTTGTTATTTTCGATAAAATCTTTGTCATTGTGACTTCATTTGTGGCCGTGGTGACGTATAGATGGCTTTGGTTTATTTTGTCCGTTGGTTAACAAGCAATTAAACATCATTTGGCAAAGATGGAAAAGGGACAGCG
Organism: Pavona decussata; assembly: GCF_977016875.1. Taxonomy (NCBI): domain Eukaryota; kingdom Metazoa; phylum Cnidaria; class Anthozoa; order Scleractinia; family Agariciidae; genus Pavona; species Pavona decussata. The sequence goes on from NW_028145783.1 coordinate 778,701, forward strand.
ACTAAACTTCTTTTTAATCCGACAGATTCAACATTTCAGCTTCCTCTCTCGATACGTTCTACCAGTGGAATCCCTGTACTCAGTGGACATCCCAGGATCACCCCTGCAAGGATGCTGCGGTAAGTTGAAAAGTTATAAATGTAGAATTATATGGTGGAGAAGCGCCTGATGGTTCCGGCGTCAAAATTGAAAAAAAGATTTTGAGAACTTTTTGCCAACTTTTTGAAACATTTCTGATGACGTGCGTTTCAACTATTCAGGAGAAGTGCAGGAAACGTGCAAGGCCGAAATGAACTTCACAACTCCCGGCAACTGATGCTGCGGTGTCTTAACGGGGCACAATACCCTCGGAGACTCCCCCATCCCCACCCCCGAGTCTCAACTGAGTCTAGTAACCAACCATTCGCGCCCTGAATTCCTTTAGTGTGAAGGTTATCCATCGACCGAAAGGATGAAGCAATTAATGTGAGATTCCCTTTTTCCCATAGGTTTGTAAGGTTACCCGAAAAACGGTTTCCGAAACTTCTTACGTGAACATTGGAGAGCGCGACCTGTCGGATTGTGTTCTTGATGAGCAGAATGGACGATGTTTGATGACGTATGGCGTGAGAGGAAACAACACAATGTAACGGTTATTATGCGATATATGTTTGTAGAGAAGCAGAAATTTGAAGTCGATGGTAACCGGCTTACCAAGTGTTTCCGTTGGTTTTTTTTTTTTGCGTTTTTCCGGCGCTTTTGACCGCATGTATACACAGCGAAAATGCAAAAAACGAACAGAGCAGGCTAAGTCGATTACAAAAGTGGCTTCGATTGTCGCGAGTATTTGCTATGATTAAGTCAAAATTACACGAATTCTAGAAAAAGTACCCTTGCCCCAATATGGCATTGATCTCAGAGCACCAAGAAGGGAGAACAAACCGCCATCAAGTTAGCAATTTTTTTCAATTATACCCGAGGGAAGAACTTACAATAGGTCATTTCAAAGTTGTTGTGAACCTCGTTATGAAAGCGAGGCTAAGTGCGAAGCTTTTCATATGAAAATGAGTTTTGTTTTGATATAATTAAATGAAAACTAATTTTCATAATAAAATATAAAAACTTTGCTTTTAGCCTCGCTTTTACAATGAAGTTCAAAGCAACTCGGAAATGGCATATTCGCCAACTTGACGATTGTGTTGTCATGTTGAACCCATTTCTATCTTCAAGTGCCATCCGCAGCCAAACTTACCGGTCACTTATACTACTTCCTGTGCACTTAGTAGTAGAATAATTGAAGGGCTGAGAGAAAAAATCGTCTTATGTTTCGTTTTCCTCAAAAGTGCCTGAATATTTTTAAGGGAGCTTCAATATAGTTAGAGAACATCGTTCTGTATTTTTTCTTTTGCTAGATTACGCTTAGTTTTCGACAAAGGCGAGTCAAAAATATCGAGTCAGCGAAGGACAAGCAAAGAAAGAAACGAATCGAATTCGTATTTTATTGTTTCCTTTGTTGTCTCAGTCTGGAGCGGTTTTCGTATTCTCCAGCAAATGGTAATGAAAACAAGACGAATAGATTTTATAAACGTAGTGTTGATTTGCGAAGAGTTGTTGACTGATGAAATGAAAAACATGTTACGTGCGTTTAATAGCGAACTAGTTTGCTAAAAGAGAGAGAATTTATATCCTTATTTGTAAATGTAGTCGTCAGCTAATGGCTTCTTTATCCTGTTAACAAAGTTTGACGAAAAAAAGGACCCTACAAATTGATTGACATGCAGCACTTGAAAACTTAGTTTTCCATTCTTGTAAGGGAAGTCGTCGCATAAAAAAGAGTAAAAGGTTTTAGAATTAATTCTTATCTGATGACAACAAAACATTTCCTCTGACGTAATAAATTTCTAGTGTGGTCTTTTAATGGGACAAATAGACAATTCAGTAAGTGGGGTAAAGTGAATAATCAAAATCAAAATTTGAAGTGTTGTTTGAGACTCCAGATTTGAAACACGTGATGCAGTAGAAAGCCTAGCTTAGAACAACGGTTCGGGCCGTGGCGTCAGTGCAAAAGAGGTATGAATTCAAACAGAACTGCTCACTACTCTGGGATGACCCCCTCTAAATGTCAATTCGATTTTCTGGGATTGAGAACTACTGAAACTGCCATTGAACGGGGTTATGCGGTGCAAATGTTTATAGCCGTGCTGAGCAGTATCGCTTCTCCCTTGACAACTGTTGTGAACTTGTTAGTTATCATCTCTGTAAAGAGGAAACCGCAACTGAAAATCATCTCCAACACTGTACTCGGATGTTTGGCTGTTACTGATGCCCTAATGGGGGTAATCGGACTTCCGCTCTTTACTTCGTCAATAATCGTAACTCTTCAGGCCGAGACATTCAGCGATTTTTGCGCTATGAAAGTTGTTTTCCGAATCGTGCTCAGGACATTAGCTGGGGCAACATGGCTTCATGTGATCGTCATGAACGTGGAGCGATACATCGCCATAAAACACCCGTTTCAGCACATGACCATTGTGACCAAATCTCGTGTACTCTGTTCGTCCGCCCTTGTTTGGATCGCAGTGCTGTTGATATCCTTGCCAGTAGCCATCACAAACAATAAAATTTTCGCAACTGTTGACAACATTGCCTTCTTAGTTACTATCGCCGTCGTTATCTACTGTCAAGCTGTACTTTTCTATGAAACTCGTCACCAAGAAAAACAAATCGCTGCCCATCAAGTCTCCGTAGAAGCCAGGAAGAAGTTCTTGAAGGAGAGAAAAGCTTTTAAAGTAACAACAACTGTGCTTGTCACACTTGTAATTTCTCATTTACCTATGGTTTTTGTTCGAATCCTTTTGAAAATGTCTGTTGTGTCTAAAACTGTAGCATTTGTTCTTACGTCCTGTTCAGTGTTTGTATTTTTTCTCAACTCGTTAAATAACCCTATTATTTATTGTGTACGAACAAGGCAGTTTCGTGTAGCATTTATTGAAATACTGTTGGGGAAAAGCAATGCACAAGCTGAAGAACTGGAAATGCGAGTTTTTGGATCAACAAATAATACTGAAAACAGCAACAACAACAAGAATAAGGATAACAGTGTCTAACAACAGTTAGGACGAAAGCGATGACAACAACAATGACGAACATGGGATAAAGTATTCTACCGTAGACAAAAACAACAACAACAACAACAACAAAAACCTTTGATATGAAAGTGTTGTGTGAAGTGGAGCACTATTTAACAAAGTAATTTACTTTTCCGGGAATTGTTTTGTCTCAGTCTGGAGCGGTTTTCGTTTTCTTGAGCAAATGGTAATAAAAACAAGGTGAACAAGTCGATTTTAAAGAAGTCTCGCTTAACGTTTGGACTTGCGAATAGTTGTTAGCTTATGTCTGAACCGACAATGAAATGAAACTGACATGTTGCGTACGTTTAATAGCGAACTGGCTTGTTGAAAGAGAGAGAATTTCAATCCTTATTTGTAAATGTAGTCGGCAGTAATTGCTTCGTTATCCTATCAACAAAGTTTGACAAAAAAAGGACCCTACAGATTGATTGACATGCAGCACTTGAAAACTTAGTTTTCCATTCTTATAAGGGAAGTCGTCGCATAAAAAAGAGTAAAAGTTTTTAGAATTAAGTCGTAGCTGATAACAACAAAACATTTCCCCTTACGTAATAAATTTCTAGTATGGTCTGTTAATGTGAAAAGTAGACAATTCGGTAAGTGGGGTAAAGTGAAAAATCAAAAGAAAATTTGAAGTGTTGTTTGACAGTCCATTTTTAAGACGTGGTGCGGTAGAAAGCCTAGCTTAGAACAACAGTTCCGCTCGTGGTATTAGTGCAAAGGAGGTATGAATTCAAACGGAACTGCTGACTACACTGGGAGAACAGCATCTGAATGTCAAATCCCTTTTCTGGCATTAATACCTACTCAAACTGTCACTGACCTGGGTTATGCGGTGCATATGTTTATAGCCGTGCTGAGCAGTATCGCTTCTCCCTTGACAACTGTTTTGAACTTGTGTCTAAACAATGAAATGAAAAACATGTTGCGTGCGTTTAATAGCGAACTGTGTTGTTAAATGAGAGAGAATTTATATCCTTATTTGTAGCCGTCAGTAAAGGAGTGTTTGTCCTGTTAACACAGTTTGGAATAAAAGAATCGTTAAGTTTGATTGACAGGCAGCACTAGAAAGCTTAGTTTTCCATTTTTGCAAGGGAAGTCGTCACGTAATAAAGAGTAAAAGTTTTAGAATTAACTCTTAACTGATCACAGCAAAACATTTCCTCTGACGAAACCAATTTCTAGTCTCGTCTTTTAATGTGAAAAAATAGACTACAAAGTCAATAAATGGAGTAAAGAAAACTTGACGGTTGTGCTCTCAGCCCTTCAAATTGTTAACAAAACTGTTTTTTGTTTTTGTTTTGTTGCGAAAAATAAGTAACATTGCCCCTTAAACGCCGCGTCTTACGTTGATCATTTAAGATTTCAATTTTTGTTCGTTTGTCATAATTTTTTTCAAGTTCCTTTCAAATCGGTTTAATTCGCGCTGAAGGTCGGGATGTGCACTCGGCTTGCAAATGTATGCCACACAACTTCAGGTTTAGCTTCTCTGTCATCAATGCCCTTACTATACTAGCTTGGAATCTTGGACCTTAAGAAAAGCATGTTTACCGTTTCTATCGGTTCAGTAGAGTTGGTAATTGTCACACGAAGGGATCTGGGTACTTAAAAACTTCTCCAATATGTTTTTTATATTAAATATTAATGCTTCTTTAGTTTTGGTCTGTCATGAAAAGTAGGCTAATATACTTCATCTTGTTTTTCATCCTCAAAGAAAAACTTCTATTGCGCTGGTGTGCAACGAAACAGAAGAGGGGAAGGTAGATCCAATGGTCACAGATTCCTCAACTTATGTAAGTGCATCGTCAGTGAGGTGAAAATTATTTTCATTGAAATTTATGAAAAAAATCGTGCGGAGTCATATCAGCTCCGTTGTAGCCTTATTGTCTCTCAAGCGCTGCGCAGACACACCCTTGCGTGAAAAAAAAAAGTTTTTCGCGCCGTTCGATTTTCTCGAGCGCGCTCTTTTCGTTTTACACGGAAGATGATTAAACGAAAAGAGGTGAAGGGTTGTAGTCTAGGCAACGCAAACTCCAATCTTCTTGACTTTTACGAAGTCCACTACTTATGTTTTGTACCGAAAGCTACGCAAACAAAATCATTTAAAGATGTATTTTCATACCCCACCGCCCAGAATGCCACGACACATCCGTCCAGAGGGCTAAATTTGAAAAGTGAGATCTGGATCCGTGACTAGCTAGAAAGTTGGGTATCACCTTGACCGAATGATTGAATGCTTCATAAGTGACGACTGTTTGTTCCTTCTTTTTGCAGTCAACAACATTGCGGAGCATGTGCGCATGCCCAGGGAGGTGCTCTCTGAAAGCAAATGGGGATACAGGTATTCGTTTCGCAACAACCTCTGACGGTGTTGGAGATCTCAGCATTGGCGCTATCGTGGGCATTGTGTGAGTAAATCTTAGCGAATCTTTTCTTTGTAAAACTTTGTATTTTAGTCTTGTACAGTGGATCATGTACATATCAGTACACTTGCGTTATTTACCGCTCGTGCCATATTTTTTTGTCAAACACTTGTCTGCAAGAAACACTGACTTGAAAGGACCACATTTTACAGATTGAAAAATTGTCCCTTTATTTCCGTTGGCCCAGCTTGCGATTGCGCGTAGTCTTTAAACGGAAAGTTTGGAGAGAGCGTGGAACGGGAAGGTGAGAGACTGGGGAGATACGGTGCGCGCGTGAATCCACGCTTTGGGCAAGCCATTTCGTCAACCACACCGGAAACTGAAGTGTCAACAAGGAGTCACTTGGAAATAAATTTGTTCACGGTTTCCGATCTATTTTATCATTAGTAGCCACGGCGTTCAAGTTGAAAAAGAGAAAGAAAACTTCACCGAAGTGTAACCGCTAGCTAACCTCGTAGCCTGATCTCAGTCGGTTCGGTAATGTCGAAATGTGACCTCCGCCTGACCGTGGGAGATCTGGGTACGAGATTAACCGCTAGCCTCTTACGCAGACGTTCGTCACGCACTGCTCCTTCCTCGTGGGGTGGAGTACGTGACATGAGACCATGTGACCACGATCTCTTTAAACTTTGAATCTGGTCGATTCACGTTGCTGTTTTGTAACATTTTTAACGCACGCGCAGAGTGCTTGCTCATAAAACTTTTACTTTTTGCCATTCTCAGTTTTGTTTTAGTCGTAATTTCAAGAGAAAGTAATAAACTGTTGTGTAGAGTATCAGTTTAATTTTTTTTTCGAAGAACGTAAACTTGGGACAGTTTAATTGCCTCTATTTAAAAGAAACATCGGCTTTATACTTTTAGCCTTGAAGACAGTTTTGCGTCTCTGCCGGCTCAGTTTGTTATTAATATTTCCCAGTCATACATGTATAATATAATTTTATCAAGGATTTTGTTGTTTTTGTTTTCCTTTGCAGAATCGGAGGAGTGGTCCTCCTAATAATCCTGTTATTTGCTATTTTCATCTGCTGCTTACGTCGTAAGCTGCCTTCCGGGATTCCTAAGCCCTCGGTCTGCACCACTGTTAAGGTAGGTTGTCGAAAAAAAGAAAACAAAATAATAACAGAGCGGTCTCTAACTAAGTTTCGTAAAACCAAAACCAAAGCAATTACTCTGGCCAATCGCAACAGATGTAAACAACACGACGAACAAATCAGAATTCGAAACAAATAAATGAAACTGTTGCCAAGCGCGGGAAAACGCGTGCGACCAAAACACGATTGGTGTTGGTTTGGATTCCCATAGATTCCCATTGGTTAAGAAAGTGGCGTGAGTTTTGTTAACCAATCACAGAGCGTAGTAATGCAAAACCAAAGCAAACGCGAATTACTTTCGCCACTCGATTGAAAAAAACCGCTCTAAGAATTAATTAATTAATTAATTTAAAAAAAGGAAAAAGAAAGAAAGAAAAAGTATACCATTTCTTTTCCGTAGACTCTAGGCCTCTGAGAAATTTGAAACAAAGTTTTGTTTGAATCATTTACGAAATTTTTTTTCCGATGCGAAATCTCGGTGACATTTCGAAGGAACAAAGGCCGAATCCCGGTTCTGTATTACTTTTGCACTGACAGTACGTTTTGTGGAATAGCAGTGTGAAAAAGGCTTGTCTTTCTACTATTTGGCTCTGTTGCTAGTCCGAGAAGCAGGAATTAATTAGTTTTAAGTAGTTTTCTTAGTATTGAGTAGGGGTGTTTTCAATTCAGTCTAATTGTGAACCAACTGAATAATATCTTCCTTTCCTTCTTTCCTCAACTTTCCGTGAATGAAAGAGGGATTACTGAGAGTTTCTCAATAAACCATACGACATAAAATACAACAACCACCCAATGCTATGAAATAGATATTATGTAACCCCCATGTTGATCACATAAGTCACCCATTGCTCAGTGGTTAGAGCATCCACATTAGTAACTGGGAGGTCTTTAAGGTTCGGCTCCTGATAGGAGCACTCGGATTTTTTTCCGAGTATGCCTGTGTCATTTACTGATAAATACGTCATTCTCATTTGTTCACCAGGCATAACTTATTCCATCGCATTATTTCCATTGCGCATATGCCACACATTGACATTCCAATCCTAGCAGTATGCAGGATGTTTGTCCCATGAACCTAGTTTAATTACCTTAGTTCCCACGAGTCTCCTGTAGCTCAGTGGTAGAGCATCCGAACTAGTAATCGGAAGGTCTTAGGTTCGACTCCTGATAGGAGCACTTGGATTTTTTTCTGAGTATGCCTGTGTCTTTTACTGATGAATACATCATTCTCATTATATTAATACTGACAAAAGTGTGATACGCCCTTCTTCATGATCATTCATCGTAGCGGGTTTTGTTTCAGGTCGGGTTGGGTATTATCAAGAAGAAGCTTTGTCCATGTTGCTAGAGAATAACTGGGATGACAGCCTACTTATTTCGACTGAACAATGCAAGTGCTGTAATTGAAGTGGTTAAAGCAGTAGCCACAACGGTTGAACTTCTTTTTTTTTTTTTACTACAACGTATACCAAACATTTGAATAAACATTCTCTTTTCTATGAACAATTGTCAGTCTTTGAGTAAATGAAGATTGGAGGGTATAGAGCTACAAGATCTACAGGGGGTGGGAAGGGGGGGGGGGGGGGCACAGTTTTGAATCACAGAGTCAGAACGTCGTATAGCTATTTCAATTAACGTTGTCGGATTTTAAAGCATCAGGGTTGTGCGACACGGCCGAAAGGTTGTAGGGTACCTGCAAATCTTTAGTAATTTGACTGTAATTTTACGGTTTTTATATAGACATAGGATGTGATTCCGTGATTTATTTTCTCTAGGGGTGAACTGTGCCGAGTTTGGTAAATTGGAAAAGGTAGTCACATGACTGAGTGCAATATCAGGAATAAATGAGCGCAAGTAAATTTTCAAAGGTTTATCAAATTGCACGAGCCCGCAGTGTTCGCTCTACTTCTGTGCTAGCGGAGTTCTAATCTACTTACGAAGCTCTGCTCAAAGGTTTGCGCATGTTCGGTTTTGCCCGAGCCTAGTTTTACGCCGAGACTAAACGTGTGATTATTTTTAACACCAGCATACAGAGAAAATCAGTCCACAGTACGAAAAAAGATGGCGGCTGTACATTTTAGCACGATACCTTGCGAACCTAACACAGCCAGCAGGCACACCCTCCCTTTACTTACAACACTGTATATGATAAGTTTGAAGTTTTTAGAACTTTTCGGTGCGTGTTTTTTTAACGTTTTTAGGCTTTCCTGTACCAGTCGCCATCTTGTCCATCTTCTTAGGTACGGTGGATTGCGGAGGCACCCCAACAAAGATGGCGGAACGGCTAAAAATCTCGAGAAAAATTCACGAATTTAATTTTTGCAACAGAGCAGAGGTTCCCAGTGATGACTGCACGTCACCTCGCGTGACTTTTTAGCTGCTGTAGCAGCCTAACGCTTAACGGGGACCAAACGACTTCCCATGGTCACACTTTCTTATCCATCCATGGTGTCCCCAAATTTGTGATGACTTGTCACTCGTTCGGCCGGATGTTTGATTCCAAGAGAAAATTTCCGACTTCAAGATAAGGGAGACCGATATTTCTATTCCCCATACAAAGTCTTGGCAAGCGCTCAAACTCTCAACGAACCGCTTGAACTCAAATTTTAGGTAATTAAAATCTTTTCAAAAGTGAGCTTGGGCGGTAGAAGGCCGGGTCTTGTCGGAAACTCCGTCGATGATGAAATCCGGTGTCGTCCGAGGTCGCCTTCGTTTTGAGGGCCTACATTCAAATTATGTAATTAATGGACTGCAAATCGTCACCTAGACTTTCTAAAAGCCCTTTCCTTTTCCTTCACTCTTTATGTTAAGTTGGTTCTGTTTCCTTGTTGCGCTCGATGTCGCGAATTCGTCGCTTACTTTCTCGATTAAAGAAGTCGACTTGTGTATGTTGTCAGAGGAAAAGAAAAGAAACAAAACTAATTCTTTTGCTTAGGGTATTAAATTTTTGTAGTGTTTCCGGTTACGATCTGCACAATCAGTACAGTGAGGTCGTCGTACATGGGCCACAAGCCGAATTTAGGCCGTCATGTGTCAAAACGACGGCGACCTCGGATGACATCGAACTTCATCATCGGAAGAGATCCTGACGGATTGCGAAGCGTGCGCTCCAAAATCTGCAAGACGACATGACGTACAGAGGCAAACCGATGAGCGTTGCCTGGATTGTTTCAAATGCAAAATATAGACCACTGATTGATCCTAACGTCGCAGGTGGTGAAAAATAAACAATATAACATGTTCGCCCGAACAAAAACCTTTCTTGGGGGCTGAAAGAAAAAAGGAAAAAAAAGTCGGTCTTATTTGTCACACTAGTAAAATTCAGCTTGACAATGAGGCCAAGAGGACACAAACAAGGGGAATTGAATAATTAACAATTGTCAGTATACCTAGACTTTCACTCAACAAAACGAGCATTGTGATTGGTTGATTCTTGGTCACATGCCCGTGATCAAAGACAAATGTATCCCGACCGAGATACAATTCCGCATTGCAGTTGTTGCCCTCTCAGTTGTTTGTTTGTTTGTTTTGCTGTGATTGTTGAAGCGGAAAGTATAAATATGCAACAAAGCACCACCTCTCATGAGCGACCACTTTTCCAAAATACCAAAAGTTTTCAAGCCAAATCACTATAGATGGAACCTCTCGTAGGCGACCACCTCTCGTAAGCGACCACTTTAAGAGATGATTGTTTAAAATTTTCAATTGTTTTTAACCTCCCGTAGGCGACCGCTTGACACACAATCTGCTGTTTCTCTCACGGGCGGAAATTGCAAAATGTGTCGCTGTAACATATTGGCCCACATCGTTACAGCGGACGCCGTATTTAATAAAATCTCATAGCCGGAGCTACCGGAAGTGTCTCCCGAAATAGCCTGATAAAAATCAGGTTGAATCCCTTGTAGGAAAGAAACTCTCTTATCTTGTAAACAGCATGCATGTACATGCATGACCGGTGATGACTCTCTCAACCTTGTATCACTCAACAGAAAAATTGTGGAATAATGAACTTTCAAAGAAACCTGAACCATGTTCAAAAATCTGTAAAATAATGGGTATCTATCTCTCAGAAACAACTTACAAACCTGGAAAAGGAAATGGAACAATCGCCAAACAAATATCGCAACAAACTATCCCTTCAACTGCAGCAAACTCAGTGTGTTGAGGAAAATGCTGTAAGGTCAGTTCTTCATCAGCTTCTTTCACTGAACAGCTGTAACGAGGCGTTTATCAACATAAAAGTTGATTTTGCAGCGACAGATGTTGAGCATATTGGCAAAGATGTTGAAAAACCTTTTTGTTCTGTTTGTGGACATAAAGTTATGTTTTATTCTGTGCTTCCAATGCTCTTAAAGGGGAAGTATCATGGGATTTTTGGTATTTTTTGTGAAAAATGATGAAATAAGACCTTCAATCAGCTGCCAAATAATTCTAGAATAACGAGAGGAAAGAAATCAACTCAATTCTTGAAAGGAACAATTCGTGACCTGATCTAGCGTATTTTGGAAACAAAAATGCGAGAACTTGAAAAACATTAGCCTAACATTTTTCAAGTTGCAATCCATACCGGCCTACTCTGTCTCTGGTCAGAGGCACTAATCGACAGTTTTATTGCATTGGGGTGATAATTTATAACAAACTTGACAATTGTTTATTTGTTTCTGCTGACAGACAAACATTTTTGGGTTTTGAAATGACAGCAAATTTGTGTGATACTTCCCCTTTAAGATCAATTGGATCCAGAGGAGAGGACTTTGATAAAGTTGCACCTCTTTTTGCCAAATTAAGTTGGTGTAACACAGTTTTGTAGTACATAGAGGAATTTATTTATCATCACTTTTAGTAATTTTAAGTCTTAGGCATAAATATATACAAGTTTATATTTTTTTAAGTTTTGGTTGAACCATTAGTCATTTCCAGTCCGTACCAAACTAAAGTGGGCTAATTACCTGTTTGAAGGAAATTTTGTAGGTATTCTTTCCATGTTTTGTCTGAATAGATTTAGAAAAAGTGCTTACAGGTTAAATTTAATCTGGTCTTGTGTAAACTCAACAGAGCCATAATTAGTTATGCTATTTTTTTTCATACTTTTAAAAGAAAGAAGAGAATGCGTGAAATACCTTTTTTGCCAGTTAGTTTACAACTAGATTAAATAGGAGTTCATCCATTTCACAAAGACATTAGTTTAATATTGAATCAACTCATGTCACACAGAATGATGAGAAAATGAAATGAGACCAACGTGGGATGACAAACTAGTGCCAGGCCCCTATTTTAGAGTTAGTAGTTCTTATGTTGTGTCCAGTCCCTGGCTGTGCTGACTGTAAGCTACTATATAAACCGATTATGCTCTATAGTTTATAATTTGAAAGTGAGAAGTGATCATCGCAGTGAATTTTCCAATTGCATAAATTGGAAAATTCACTGCGATGATCACTTCTCACTTTCATCTATATCCGCAGTTCATATATGAATTATTTCATATACTTTACATCGTTTCACTCCTCTCACGGGAAAATGGGAACCTACAATTGACCTTGCTCCCAATGTGTGGCTTCATAGCTCAGTTGGTAGAGCATCGCACCGGTAACGCGGAGGTCACGGGTTCGAATCCCGTTGAAGCCTGAATTTTTTTTAAGGCTTCCAATTTCCAATTGCATAAATTGGAAAATTCACTGCGATGATCACTTCTCACTTTCATCTATATCCGCAGTTCATATATGAATTATTTCATATACTTTACATAGTTTATAATTTGCTTATTACTCGGGCCGTAAGGCGGCACGAGCCAGAGTTAAGGTTTCGGTAGCATTATCAAATTCTTTTTTATTTTTGGGGTTGCGATGGGCCGAGAGATAAGACTTCGGGCCACGAGTTATTGTTCTCGGTCTCGTTTTTTGTACTCGGATAGCACGAGTAAAGTTTTCGGTCGCGTTATCAAATTCTTCTCGTTCTTTGTACTCGGGCCGTGAGGCGCCGAGTTAATCGGGGAAGGGGAGGGAAGGGTCCCGAACTCCCTCATTTTTCTCGCTTCCTTAGCTCCCCCTCCCTTTCCCCGATGTATGTTCTGCAAGTCACTATTCTTTCGAATCAAACCATTTGGCGTCGGTTGTGAAGCGTTCGTAAACGTTTCCCTTAGCGCAGAGAGGGTTTTGGAGTCGTTAGAACAAAAAGGTGAAGGCAATGGTAGCATGTCGAGTGGCGAAGAAAGCGAAAACGTAAGGATTAAAGCCCGAGATATAGCATAAGAGAAGAGGAGGTAGCTTGAACATGGTGCATTCCGTTTCGTCTGATTAGCGAGGGTGACAGTTGTGCAAGAAATCATGAACCTTTGGAAGGTTTGTCGCACGAGCAGCACGCGCATGAATTTAACTCCGCATGATGTAGATCAGATGGGCATCGAAAACGCGAATGCGAAATCGAAACAAAAAAGTACAGTGAGGTTTTGCAGCTTTCTTCGGGACCCTCGCAAGACGCCGCAGAATGCAATTCACCGCAAGCAACGCGAATGTTTTACAAAAGAAGAATGGCATGTCGAATCGAACGATCGATCACGACTGCACGCTAAGGAAGAGGGGAAAAGAGAGACAGTTTCTGACTTAGCGAACGCTTGGAATAATAGGACAGCAGAGGTGCTCGATGTTTAGGTGAATAAGATCCATTAACCCGTTTTAACTTTCAATTAAAGGTCATCTTTAAGAACTGCCGAAATCCACGTTTGAGAAAACTGCTGCTCTTTAGCTTTTACTGTAATGTCCACGCCTTAGGTTTTCATTCAGAGACTTACAAGTTCGAACTTCGCATAATAAACATCAAAATAGCCCCAAAAGAAAGTACCGCTGAATAGCTTTGATTTGGGTGACCACAATAAGACTTAATTTTCCAATTTTACTTTATAGAGATGTAATCGGTGACGAGATCGCTATCGTGTCACACTCAGTTCTGCGATGACAGTTCTCGCGTTTGATTCCTCCGCCGGAAAAATCCTGTACGGCCTTCATGGGTTATCACGCGGAGCAATTTTATAACGAAACGCGAAACAAGGCACGTTCAGAAAAATTGGCGGGCCAAGGAATACATCACGCACGACAAATAATGCGAACGTACTTGCAATTTGATCATCAGTTTTTGAATTTGTTCAAGAAGGAAACCGTTTTGACAACAAACTTCTTTAGTTTGTGCCCTAGAGCTCACAGAGCTTTGTTTGGCTAAACCATGTTTCATATCGTTGATACATCTGAGTAAAAGAATTTGAGCTTATATTGATAAGTTGATATTAGAGTGTTTATGTCAGTGTATGCTAAAGTATAGGAGATTTAGAAATTGTCAATTGTACAGATATTTTTATCCATCGTCGACAAATGCTTTCCAAAGAACCACCCATTAAAAAAAATCTTCAACAGACACACACTAAAACTCAGCTACTCATGCATGCCAAACATGAAAACCATCATCGCAGCACATAAAAAAACAGATACTCTCAAATGTAGCAACAAACGCAAACCAAAATCATGACCCGAGCTGCAACTGCAAGAAGAAAGCAGAATGCCCACTTGATGGTAAATCCTCCAAGCCAACGACGGTAACAACAACAGAATCGTACGTGGGACTGGCATCAAACTTTACAGAAGACAAAAGAACGATACCGAAATCACAACACATTCTTCCGAAACGCCAACAGACGCAATGCAACGGAACTATCTGAACAATATATGGACCATGAAGGACGCAAACAAAACATGTCTAATTAAATGAAAAGTACTCAAAAAGTGCAAACCCGATAATAACACTAACGAGAAATGTAACCTATGTCTTCACGAAAAGCTTATTTCCGTAGAAAAGATCTTAGTAGCCTGAACAAACGCAATGAATAACCAAGTTTAAGCCCCCACAGACATAGATATGTACTAAAAACCTCTCGAATAACGTAAAGTAACCTTTGTATCATGGCACGTGAATTGTATCAAGCCACGTGAGCATTAGTATTTTATCGCCCAGCAAACGCTTGTCTTAAATCACCAGTTCGAATGATTTCACAAATCCATGCCCTCATATAAATAGATATGTACCAAAAACCTCTTGTATAACGTAACGTAACGGAACCGTTTGTATCATGGCACATGAATCCTATCACGGCACGTGGAATTGTATTTTTAATTATCGCCTAGCACCTGCTTGCTTTAATCGCCAGTTTTTAATTACTTTATATAGCCAGCTTTTGAATCTTTACAATCATTCGTTAAAGTTGCGTGATAAGTGTGGTGTTAGAAAGTCAAAAGGAATCATTTTTGTTAGAACGCTTTTTTTAGTAGTTTCAATGAAGGGTTTTCGTTTAAAGGTATTTCTCGGTTAGGGTTTGTTCTTTGTTAAAGGTCATTCAAGTTTTATTCAAGTTTGAGCCTGTAGAGGCATTTCCTTAGTTTTTGAGTTGTACTGTCTTCTGAAAGGGTTTGTCGAGTTTAGGTGTGGTATTTTTAAGTAGGCATGCTTGAGGATTTAAGCTGACCTTGGATTTTATTGGCCCTGTGAAACTTGTTTGGGTTTATTGTCTAACTTTGTACTTTTGTCATGGAATTTACATTGGTGGTCCTCTTCTTGTTATTGTCAAGCATGTAGGTATGTTCTCGCACATTGAGTTAAGCAGTTGAGTGTGAAACTAGAGCTCCCTTGGTCAGCAAACCCAAACATGTCTGCAATTATAGTATATAGAGAAATGCCTAACAGAACCAGATCTCTCTTTTGAAAACGAAGAATGCAAAAACTAAACTAAACTGAGGCAACTAAGAAACAGAACTCATACACTAAGCAAGGAAACCGATTTCGTAACATACTTCTAACAAAACGAACTACATAACTGGAAAAAAAACTAAACAAATCAAGCTTGCAATGGCTATAGGTGCACAAAAGTAAAAGAACATTGTTCCACTCAAAGAGTATCCAGCAACAAGGTAAAGTTCTCCACCAAATATGTAGAATAGCAACCCGCTTGCAACTGCAACGGAGGACCCGGGAGTCTTCTTTGAAGCAAATCTTTATTCCTCTGGTGGCAGCTTAGCACAGCTCTGATTTACAACTGACATCTGTAACGTTATTTGCGAACCTCAACAGAGTTTACTGTTGTGTGTTCTTGATTGCTTAGCGGTGATGAATACCTTGCTGGAGAATGTGTTATTTAATGGTCAACGATATGGAGGCATATATTACTCGGAGAGAAATTTCATTTCTACCCAACTGGAATTGGACCAATGACCTTCCGATTACTAGTTTGGATATTCTACCACTGAGGTATAGATTCGACTGCTATTGGGAGAACTTAGATTTCTTTTTCCTGAGTATGTATGCGTGTGTGACTGACTGAGTAACACATCATTCTCATGTTTTTACCAGCCTTAAAGGGACAGTATCACGCTATTTTTAGTACTTAACACATTGAAAATCGGAAAGACGCTATTCGGTTGATAGCAGCCAAGATATAATGACAAAATTCCATTAAAAGACTATCAGAATGCAAAGAAACTATCCACGGATATTTTCGCCGCCAGATGACCAAGATAGAGAAGGGTTCAAATTTGAAAACGTCTGGCAGACGTTTTCAAATTTCGCTGTTGTAACGCACTAAAAATCGCCGGTTGTACTATATTTTGGTTCAACCTTTCGTCTTAGAATCACTATTAATATTTCTTTAAATTAGCGATAACCATTGAAAAATTAATTAACACAGTGTTCAAAGTTTAAATTTAGCTAATTTTGGCCAAAATCATGATATCTCCCATCGATCTGCTATGATACTGCCCCTTTAAATTAAATCATGTTTTTGCGATGAAAAACTTGATTGTCAGATCAGTACATTTTAACTTGGTCCTTCTTTGACTTGTGGTAGGTAGGTAGTTGATATGGATCAGGTGACCTTGCAAATTTTGTGAAAAAAATTATATGCAGAAGTTCTTTAATACATGGTTTTGTGACAATTAGCAAAGTTGTGTCAGTGATAGTTTCGATAATGGGATTTTCAAGTTTTATGTCAAATATAACATGGAAAAAGGGAATTGGCATATTTTGTTTTCTGAAATTTAATTTAAAATGGCTCAGTCTATAAATTTCCTTACTGGAAACGTGGTGATAATATTACAGTAACCAGCAGACCTTGAACACAAACAGCCTGAAGCGATAGTAACCTATTTTTGGTGCGCAGGTTTTGTATTTAGCAGTAGGAACTCACCAGACTAAATCGTGTAGAGTGAACCTTTTAACATATTAGGGGATTTAGGAAGGCATTAATAAATTTAACAAAATTTGTTGATTTAACTTCAAATGCTTCTTTAAGAAGAATTGCATTAATAGCTCAAAGAATGGTATTGGTTGGGCGAACATTGATTCTGAGCTGGACAGAACCCCATCATGGAAGCTTGGTGTACTCTTTCACATTTACTGCTACTACTAGCATTCTTCAAGGTCAGAATAAAAATGTGACAAAATAACGGAACTAATTTTAGAGTTCTTAGTTTCTCTCATATTGTAACTCTGGCCCTGAGGATTGCTAATAGTACCAGTTGAAATACTAGCCAAAATAAATTGCCCATTGCCACAGCATCAGCCCTGCATCAGTTTGGTTAAGCTTTGTAGGTACCTATGTGTTGTGCCAGGGTATGTTTTTTGAGCCTGTTTTTGCCAGAAAATGATGAATTTTGTTAGGGTCAGGATTAGGAGAACCTAGCTGTACACCCCCATCAAACATTTCAAGTGCCCCCCCTCTTAACCCTTCCCTTAGACTTGATCAAACTTTGTTATTCATGGTGTTTCCCAAGTCTGTGATGACTTGTGACTTGTTCAGCCTGATATTTGTTACAAGGAGAAAATATCTGGGTATGAAATTAGTGAATGTGAGACCCTTTTGTTTCTGTGCAACCTAATCCAAACACATTTGTTGCTCGGAGTGGCCCGTAATTTGTCTTACTGTCCCCCAGCAATCATGGATGTTTATCATGTAGCCCGAGTCCTTAGGCTCTTTGACCAGCAGTTAGTTGCCAGGAGAGACTCTCAGGGAACTGGAATATTATTTCTGTGGGATTTCTGCAGTAAAACAATGCAAGCCATTATGGAGCAACCAAAAAATAAAAAAATAGAATTCCAGTTCCCCAGTGTCTCTCCTGGCGAACAACTGCTGTCCAAAGAGCATGACGACTCTGGGTATCAAGCACAAACTTACCAATCTCATACCCAGAGTCCTCAGGCTTTTTGGTCAGTGAGTGGGCACCAGGAGAGACTCTGGAGAACTCGAAAAAATTTAAATGTTATGTTTAAATTTTTTTATTGGCTGTCCCGTAACAGTTTGCATTTGTTTTACCACACAAATCCTGGAGTAATAAAATTCCAGTTCCCCAGAGTCTCTCCTGGCGACCAACCACTGGCCAAGGAGCCTGAGGACTCTGGGTACGAGTACAAAATTACAGGAAAGACCCCTAACCACATCTCTGGTGAAATGCTAGTGCTAATCCAGTACCCAGACCTCTCCGCTAACCAGGAAAATGTTGGCCTAACTAATTTTAAAGCCTCATGGTTATGTGATACGACCAAAAGGCAGTATGGGTACCTGCAAATCTTTTGTAATGTGGGTGGAATTTTACGGTTTTCATTTGAAAGACGACATAGGATGTAATTCTGTGATTTATTTCCTGTAACGACACTGCTGAGTTTAATAAATTTGTGTAGGTAATCACATGATTTTGCGTGCAATTTGGAACTAAAATGAGCACGAGTAAATTTTTCAAAGGTTAAGAAAATCAGTCCACAGTTACTCACGTCTCGATGTGATGACTGCATGCCACCACGCGTGACATTTAGCTCCTGTACCCGCCAAACGGAGGACCAAACCACTTCCCTCGATCGCACTTGCTTTATATCTATGGTGTCCCAATGTGCTGAGGACTCGCGACTCGTTCGGCCGGATGTTCGATTCAAGGAGAAAATTTTCGGGTTCAAGATTAGTGAGACCGGTATTTATTCCCCAAACAAAGTCTTGGAAAGCGCTCAAAACTCTCAACGAACCTCTTCCACTCAAAGGTCACGCTCTTTTGAAATCTCACCAAAAGTGAGCTTGGGTAGTCTGTGCTGTGTACTCAGATTAATTGGCCCCAGATCTCTTCTACTTTCACGTGATGTTATTTATTTATCTGCTTCTCAAGTGAGCAGCATAACCTTTTTGTTTAGGGTTGTATTTTCCAAATCTTATTCTAGTGTATAATTCTTCAATGTTACTTAGACTTTCTCTGTGACGTTCTTTCCCGAGGAGCTCTCTATGACCCTGCTTTAGCAATTGCACGGAAATTTTCCTTGAAAATCCAGAAGAGCAATGGCTGACTCCATGCAGAGTGTCGATGTTGTTGTCGTTGGTGCTGGAATGTCAGGTCTTTGCAGTGCCTATGAATTGCTGAGGAGACGGCCTAAAAGCAAGATTGTTATTCTTGAAGCAAAAGGTCAGTATAGCGTATTGTAAACTCTGTATACAATGTGTAATGTTGAATCCTTTGCAGATATCATGATTAGCGCGTGACCTTTTGACCAAATGATTACCATACTAGTACTGGAAAGTTCATATTACATTTCATACGCCGAAGTTTCACGTCACGATTTTAGCATCAAAATCATTAGGTTGTTACTAAGTAATAGTAATAGGACTGAGTGGAGTACAATTTAAGCCAGGGCCAGGGAGTAATCGTAAGACAGGGAGTAAGATTTGAAATTTCGAGGACGATTACGTAGGCTGAATTGTACGACACGAAGTCCGCTAATGATGTCTCCCTTTGGGAAGGGCTGCGTGGAAATCTTTTCAGATTGTGTTATGTGTTACGCATTGCTTAGACTTCTGCTTATATGTCAGTTTCCACTACTGAAATAAATTAACCCAAGGCCCGAGTGCTACTGACCTCTCTTGTTCTTTTGTTTATATGCTACCCCTTTTGGGCGTACCCCTGAGGTTACCCCTTTTGTGGGGAGCCTCTCCATACAGCCTATATCCTATAAAATAAAGAACCCCTGAATAAGTAAGTAAGCAGTCTTTATTAGAGCGGTTTACAATTGAGTGTCATAAAACCAAAACCAAAACAATTACTCTGGCTAATCAAATCATGCAGATGCAAACTGCGCAATGAACCAAATTATCAGAATTCAAAGCAAATACATGTAAATATCTGTGCCAAACGTGTGAAAACGTGTGCGAGTGAGGCACAATTGGGTTTGGTCTTACATCTTATTGGTTGAGAAAGTGGCGCAAGTCTAAATATCAACCTCTCCAACTTTTAAGAAAGTTTATTGCCTACTTTTTAACAGGGAGAGTAGGAGGCAGACTTGACAGCGCTGAGCTCAAAACTGCAAAGGGAACTGATAGATGGGATCTTGGAGGCCAGTGGGTTTGTAGGTACTGTAAGACTTAAAATGTTGTTTCCATTGACTTAAGAAAGAAGCAAGTACTGTTTTCAACTGAAGGTTAAATAATACCTTGGTGAAAATTATGTGGCATAAACTTAAGGATAAGGGCACTCCCCCATATATTTATAAAGCTGAGAGTGATGTATTTTTTCAGTTATCACTTGACACAAAAGAAAAAGAAAATCCAAGTTCTCCCAATAGGATTCTGAATCTGTGACCTTCCGATTACTAGTTTGGATGCTCTACCACTGAGCCACAGGACACTCGTGGGAGCTAAGGCCATTAAACTAGCTATATAGGTTCATGTGACAAGTACATCCTGCATACTGGTAGGATTTAAATGTGGATGTGTGGCATATGCACAATGAGAAGATAAATGTGATCCTACATTTTAATCCTGATAACTGAGAGTGATGTATTATTCAGTCAGTGACATATTCAATTCAATTCAATTCAATTCAATTTTATTCACACTAATTACAACGAAAGACAATACAATTTATAGTAAGAAAAAAAATTAAACGTGCAAAGCAATTTATTTAGTGATCATTATACATTCTACGGAAGAAGTGCGTAGTGGCCAAAGGAGCAAGGCTTTCGTGTTGGCCACTACCTCTGTGCAGTTAAATAAAATAGGGGGAAGTAGAATTTATAATATACACACTTGGAAAAAGAAAATCTGAGTTGTTCCAACAGGATTCAGTATCTTATGGGCCAAATCATTCCAAAAAATTTTTTTTTTTTGAGTGTAAGAGATGAAAGCGTTATTGGTTAAATTATTATTAATATATATTTTTTTCAGGAATCAGAAGGCTGTCATGAATCTTCTTGAGGAATTAGATATTGAGATTTACAACCAGTGGGACACTGGAAGCAAGATCATGCAGACCAATGATGGTGCCATTAAGACATACTCCAGCTCGCTGCCGCCGCTGTCATATTTAGCACTTCTGGACTTGTGGTGGTTCACTTACAAGGTAACAGTTTGTATTTTGTTTTAGCTGCTTTAAGGAGAAGGAAAGAGCTCAGATGGGATGAGGGGAGGGGGTTGGGAGATGGGAGGGGGGATAATCCCTTACAAGACCCATACAGATATTTGCAGCTCAATGGGGTTGTGATAAATTGTTCTTGTTCTATATGTTAAACTTGGTATCCAAATTTGACGCATTTTTTTGAAAATGGTGTAATATTGCAAAATGTACAGAACTGAAGCTTTAATTTTGAAATACGAGCAGTGATAATTTTAACTTAAAGTTATACTAAGGGAATGTGCTTGACAAAATGTGTTCATTAAATCATTATAGTGACTACCTGATGCATGCAGAAATGTAGAAAATGTAACCCTTTCATATCATATACCTACCGTTGATAGAAGATAGCACCGTTTCACATGTCTCTACTAGAAAAACTGTATCTTTTTTCAGTTGGTCTGTTCAAGATATTTTGAAAGACCCAGTTTTCTCTACCTTTTTCTATACCTCAGCTCATGAAATTCCTTTCCTTTTATATACCTCCAGCCTGAAAAAGGTATCCCTTTTGGGCAGAGCCTCCTATATAGTACATATAGAGAGTACCCCCCCCCCCCCCTTTGTAATCAGAATAATCAGAATATATAGCCTTCCATTTGGTGGGATGTGTGTGCCAGGTATGACACACCTGGGCAAATTTTATGTGTCTATAAATGACTACATTTTTATTGATGGTAATCCCGTTAATATGACGAATCACTCTAGAATAAACTGTGGAGTAGTGTAAAGGAAGGAGGAGAAGCAGACAGAGAGAATGAGTGGCAGGAAAAATGTGAAGTGCAGATGGAAGGAAGGATGTAGAAAGGGAGATCTACATGCATGGAACATAGCAACCTCAAAGTGCAGTGCAGTGAGGTGTCCAGCCATAGTGAGAGTGTCGTTCTGCCCCTTTTTTCCCAATCAAACAAATAGGGAAGATTTAGTAGTCTAGACACAATTGTTTGGAAATTATCTCTTTTTAACTTTTTACCTTGGGTAAGGTTGAATACATGTGCCAAGAAGTTCCCATTGATGATCCCAGCAAATGTCCTCATGCCACAGAGTGGGATGGGATGACACTAGAGACTTGGAAACAGCAGACCATATGGACCGCTGGTAAGACGCCAATACGGGGCCCAGTTGTTCAAAGCCCGATTAAACTAATCCTGCATTAAGGTGAACTTTGATTCGAGTTTAATTACTAATCAATAATTGATTCTACCAAAAGAGTTTTGGCCCTCAGTTTTGACTTAGACTTTTCTTTATCTTTAGCTTGAAATTAGCCTTTAGAACCATTTTTAACTAGCAGGATGAAAACCTCGATTAACTTTTAATCGTAGATTAGCGTTACTCAGCTTTCAAACAACCGGCCGGCCCAGGATTTTAGCAAGACTAAAACTACTACGATAACCGTATTTCCTCAAATAATAGCCGGGGGCAATTATTTCTTTTTTTTCACACCTAAAGGGGCCAATTATTTGAGGGAAGGCGATTATTCAAGGGAGGCGATTTTTTTAAATATTTCTCACATGTATGAGGTCGTGCCCTAAATATTTTGTTTCATTATACCATTAAATAAAAAAACTTATCACATCAAAAATAAACTGAACATGGGCTTTTTAAGTGTTTCAAATTTGTTTCGTTGATTAATCAATGTTCAATGTCAATATCTTCAGCGTCAGAGCCTGAAAAAGTGAAATACAAACATTACCATCAAAAAGACTGTAAAAAACTGGTGCTTTTGTAACCATTCAGTTGTGACGAGTAAATGAAAGCTTGTTTGTTACCCGAGATGTCAATTTTTAACTTGAGAGGGAGGGGATAAAAGAAAGAGAAAATGGCAAGGGGGGGGGGGGGCGATTATTCGAGGGAGGCGATTATTTTAAATATTTGAAATCGTCAAAGGGGGTAATCGAGGGAAGACTATTATTCGAGGAAATACGGTATTTCTAGATGCTAAAATTACCATTTCTATACAAGTCATATGAAGATTAAAATTATGACTAAAACTAATATTATAATAAATATTATTATAGTATTATTATTTTATTGTTAAAATCTGACACATTGGATATGCTGTTCCAGAGTTTTGATTGGGTTAGCTGTCATGATAATTATATAAGCCATTATACCATGCCTCTCAAGTTCTTCAATATACGTTGTCCCTAACAGTCAGAACTGATTACTCAGATATTCTGATACACAATAATATTATTTAGGCATTTTACAAATACACTAGCAAATATATCCTGAACCAATGAAGAGAACTCATGGACATGGTGTCTTCTGGCCTACAGACACTTCAAAAACTTATTAATAATTCATAAGCCCATTAACCTTGCTGTCAAATGGTTGATAATTATACGGTATGTACATCACATGCAGTGACTTTATATCGATAAACCTCCTCCTTAAAACTGCAGTGTTTTATCAGCTGATAAAACACTCCTCATTAGCATGCGGTGTTTTTGTCATAATTATGCTGATTTCCAACGTTCAGAAAAGCATCATTGTTATGAACTCTATTGACAAACGCTTTTCCGGGAATGTTTTTGAAGCCATTCAAAAAATCGCAGCACATGTTTTATTGGGTCTAAAACCACTCAGCTGTGCCTCGCGGTTTTAAACCCGAAAACAATCCTGTTTGTTTTTTAAACCATCCAATCTGTTCTTTTGCTGTCCATTTTAGTAATATCCAACTGTATTGATTTTCGTTGTCATGCCCCCTCCTCATTCAGTATTAAACTCTCTGTTACCAGCTGTCAAAGAACTTGTGGACATAGTTGTTGGTATATTGTTTGGAGCAACACCTTCCCAGATGTCCCTCCTGTTTTTCTTACATTACTTACACTGTGCAGGGGGGTGGTCAGTTATTGTGGATCCTGATGCAAAGGGCTATGCACAAGAGTGGAGAATTGAGGTAAAAACAGTTTACAAATTTTCCAAGTTTGTGTTATTTATTATGTCTCAGGGCAGATGGCAAAAACTGCTCAGAGTAAATTACCTGCGTCCATATGTTCCCTACTTCAGTAAATTCTTGCAAGAGTGCAGTTGTAATTTTCAAAGATAAAGATCTGGAGGGGTTAATGAAAGCAAATGAAGTAATGAAAATTGAATTTTTTTGCTGTGTGAATTCCTTCATTCCTAATAACATTTAAATATGTTATTAAACCAAGACATTGCATTTGGTCACTAACATTATTGAACATTATACGCCATATTGACTCAATTTTTAGGGAACTGCACATAAGGTGACAGAATTGCTTGCTGGCAGAGTAGGAAAAGACAATGTGTATCTGAATCATCCTGTTACATCAATAAAACAGGTAAAATGGTCTTTAATTTCCTTTTTTTCTGAGTATATCTGTTTCATTCACCAGTTATAAACTATATCATCACATTTATTCCATATGCGCACATGCCACACATTGACATTCAAATCCCAGCAGTATGAAGGATGTTTGTCCCATGAACCAGTTTAATGGCCTTAGCTCCCACGAGCCTCCTGTAGCTCAGCTGTAGAGCATACATCCGAACTAGTAATCGGAAGGTCATAGGTTACAACTTCTGATAGCTGTACTCAGGATTTCCTTTTTCTGAGTATCCCAGGCCTGTGTCAGTCACTGACAGAATAATACATCATGTAAAATGTTCATCACTTTTTTGGTTAGCCATGAGTTGAAAAAGAAAATTAAACAGATCATTGAATTAAGCATCAGAATGCAAACAGTGGAAAAGTTTGAAACATTTCATTTAGTTTTTTTTTTCTTTATTTTTGTTTGATGTGTTTTTTTATATACTTCATGGTAGCAAATCACATAATCACCCTTTGTACACATACTTGATGTTAGCAAACAGTGCAATTTTTTTTTTGCTGGTGTATCAATTTTTAAATTTGCAAATTTAAAAGTTGTGTTAACTGCATACAGTGAGTTGTATAAGCCGTTTCTGTTTTTTTTTTTTTGGTTACCCGTAAATCATTTTTGAACCAAAATTAATACCTGCTCACTCATAACTCTCTTTCACATACCCAGACCTTCACTGCCATTTTTTTTGTTCACTAGGATGATGACCATGTGTTTGTGATCAGTTCTGTTGGCCAGTCATTTAAAGCCAAGTTTGTCATACTTGCTATTCCACCCCATCTGATAGGTGAGTGAATCTGAACGTCAAGTAATCATTTCAGTTAAGTTACAAACTATAGTAATAATCAAAGATTAGGGAGTGCATTCGATGATTTCAATCCCAGGCTCTCTCTCCTTTGCCAAGTTGGTGATGTTGTCATCCGCCCTGCAAAATCTGTAGGGGATGCCAGATAAGTTTTCTAAATACATTGTACAACAAAAAACATAATGTAATGACTTGCACAATCATAGATCTGTTTTCCTTTGTTTGGTACTTGGTTATGAATGTTGACTGCTAAACATTCCTTATTTTTGCATTTTGGCTGCTGTATCAGTATTACACCTGCCAACTTTTTCTGAGTCAAACGCGTGAGATTTTTGCCTCGTCATGAGCGGGATTTCCGAAAACGTCCGAGCCACTTCCGAAGATTTCCGACGATTTTCTGAAGACTTCCGAATGTTGCCGAGAATGTCCGAAGATATTTCGACGACCTTTGAACACTTTCGATTCGAATGGATTGTATACATTTAAAAACTTTTGCGATTGTTATAAAGAGCAAAGAAATAATACATAACAAATCTGAAATGAAATGAAGTTTTTTTAGAACAACTAGTCCGGATTTGTGAGTCAGGCGTGAGAAATTGTCCTTAATGCGTGAGATCGCTGTCTTTAGTCCGCAGGCGTGAGACTCACGCATAATGCGTGAGAGTTGGCAGGTATACAGTATACCCATCTCCAAATTAAAAGTGACTGGGATGAGCAAGGAATTTGAAAGTTGTTAGACTGTGGAAGCTTTATTCCATAAATTTCAGGAGAAAGAAACTACTGTTATGCAGTCTAACATATTTGCTTTGAATTTCTTGGCATTTTGTCTGTGTTTATTGGCCAGATTATGTTATTAATATGTTACTTTCTGTTTTTAATTCATAAAGATGTAAACGCAAATAGATTTAATGTATGTATCATGTATCATTTTAAAGCTTTCTCTTCCAAGGCCAGATTGAATTCACTCCACGACTACCATACAACAAACAGCGACTGATTCACAACATGCCTCCATCACACTTGACAAAGTTTGTAGCCACTTATGCGACAGCATTCTGGAGAAAAGCTGGTTTGTCAGGAGACATGGGTAGGAGTTCGCGTGAAGGTCTTTGTGAAAGTAATCCAATTGCAATCACCTTTGATGCCACAACAAATAATGGAAACCCTGCCATTCTTGGATTCATCACATCTTATGCTGCTGCCAAGTGGACATCTGTAGTGGTAAGTTTGCTCTGTTACCTGTCAGAGCAGTGTTAGTTATAATGGAGAGGAGGGGATGTGGTACTTTCCTCAAAAACATGTTTACAAGAGAATGAGAGCTTTGCCCTTGTGGGTGCACAATGTATAGTAGCTGTGCGCATTACTTTGTTTTGTGTGGTGTTCTTTGGTGTACCTTTCTGAAGTGAGGGATTAATAAGGGATGAGGGATTATTGACTTACTGGTAAGTCAGGGTGAAAAATCATATTATATATCTACCCGATGAAACCTTTAGACTTAGTGCTTTTCATGAAACTATGCAGAATCACAGGTTTTGTAGCCCCCAAGAAAGTTTAGAATGATGCAAAAAGAGAGAAGAGGGAAAGAGAGAGAGGAGAGGGGAAAAAGAGGACTTTGCAACTTTTGTTTTTATATTCATTTGGCAAAAAATCATTAATTTTGCATTGTACTGTCAAAGAAGCATGACATGAGCGGACCCGTTTTCAAAATTCGGGTAGGTAAAAATGTTATTATCTTGATGGCATGTAAAGTAACTACTAAGTAAAGTTGCACTACAAGCCTATAAAGTGGCCCACGTGGCCAAAGTTTAATTTAATTCCTGTAGCATGAAGCAACTTAAGGATCGTTGAGCCTACTCTCCCCAGATGGACATGGTATATACTAGCTAGTCCATCACAGCGTTGCTCCCAGTATGTCGACAGTACTTATTTATACACCTGGAGAGACAATGTACAGTAAAGTGTATTGTCTATTAGTAAGGAAACAACATGGTAATGCAGAGATCAGCCTAACCTCAAACTGCCAACCCTTTGGTTTTCTGATCAAAAGTTAGATTAAAAGTTTGATGCGCTAACCACTTCACCACAGACTGCATCTCCATGTAGGGTCAGGATTATAAGCTCTGTCCAGGGCACTGTCCCTCAACATTTTAGCCTACCTGAAGTTCAAATTCTGGGATGGATTGATAGCATGACTTTATAAGTTAATCAAGTGTATTGCATGTATTTGGATCGTTTTGTAGGATGAAGTGAAAAAGGAAGCCATCCTGAAGTCTTTAAAGTTGTATTTTGGACCTGAAGCTGAACATCCTTTAGATTTCTGTGTCAAGGTAAGCATGTTACTCCTCTAATTCTCCTGAGCCCCACCCAAATGCAAGTGTGCCCAGAGATTGTTTGCTGTGCAGAGTAGCGTTAAATGCTGTGCTATAATATAACCTCCAGCGGCCGGCAGTACATACAGTCATGCGAGTGTGTAGCTAAATGATAGGATAATTTGTGAAGCCGTTACCGTGTAGGTTCTCTTGTCGCTTCATCTGAATGTGTCTTCCATGGCTGGTTATCCTCAAGGACAATCCATCAGAGTTCCTTGCCCTTTCCCTTTCATGAGTATCATCCCTCCTTTAGTGTCGGGCATTACAATTTGCCAACAGGGAGCTCAACCTAACAGTGAACAGGACTACTCACTGGCAAAAATATAATGATTTCTACATGGGAAAAGTTACTGTCAGTAAGTTGATACTTAGGTGAAACCGCAGGCCAATGTAGATGAGATGGGTAAAAATTCACATGATATAAACTTAAATTTATGATAGTTGTTTGATGATAACATTAAATTTGTACTTACCAACATGAGCAGTGATGAATTCTCATAGTTTACAAATAATTATATTAATTTTTAGTAATTCTGGGAATCCCGTGCCAATGCAGGAGGGCACAATGGCAAAGGCACTGTCATTGCATGCCAAAGTGAAAGACCAAATCTAATTATGAATTTAATTGGGAACATATTTTAATTACATACTGCTACAAATAAAATTAATAAAATTTAATATATAATTATAGGTGAAAAATACTTGACTTTTTTTACTGATCAGGATTGGTCAAAGGAGAACTGGAATGGTGGATGTCCTGTGAATGTGATGGTTCCAGGAGCTGTTATAAATTATGGAGATTGTTTAAGAGAACCTTTTCTTCGGTAAGAGGAATTAGATGGAAAAAATTAGAGACTCAACCGGTGATTGCATGTGTACACAAAAGCTTTTGTTGCAGCTGAATGATTAGGTACCTTCAGTTGGGGAAACACATGGTATCTGTCATCAGATTGTCTGGAAATTCCAATTTAGCTTCATACTTCCTGACAATAGTTTATACATTCCCCCATCCCCAACTACTGCAACTTTCCAGTGACCTTCCAAGGAGGGGTGGGTATGGCTATTTTCTGGAACTTGATATTACCAAGTTAGTCCACCATACACTGTATATGTTAGAGCACTTTGGGTCAGAAGAAATCAATTTGTGTTCATCATTTAAGTCTTGATCTTTCTCCACTTGCCATTCTCCTCACTACCCTTTTCCC